>NC_134228.1:14042440-14227728 GCF_965140235.1 Caretta caretta | reverse complement strand
CTATACGTATATCTATTTGCCCTGGGGCTCCCCAGGGTCCCCCACTGTCCTTGGGGCCCCCTTCTTACCCCCAGGGCCCCAACTGCCCCTGGGGCCCCCAGGGTCCCCCACTGTCCTTGGGGCCCCCTTCTTACCCCGGGGCCCCCCCACTCCCCCTGGGGCTCCCCTTCCCACCCCCAGGGCCCCCCTTCCCACACCCATCCCCCCCACTGCCCCTGGGCCCCTTCTCATCCTCAGGACCCCCTTCTCATCCCTCAGGGCACCCCACTGCCCCTGGGGCCCCCCTACCCAACCCCAGGGCACCCTACTGCCCCTGGGGCCCCCCTTCCCACCCCCAGGGTGCCCCTTCTTACCCATCAGGGTCCCCTAGTGCCCCTGGGGCCCCCCTTCCCACCCTTAGGGCCCTTCTTACCCCTGAGGGCCCCCTACTGCCACTGGGCCCCCTTCTTACCCCTTAGGGTCCCCCTTCTTACTCTCAGGACCCCCTACTGTCCCTGGGGCCCCCTTCTTATTCCTTAGGGCCCCCCTTCTTACCCCCAGGGCCCCCTACCCTAGGGCCCCCCTTCTTACCCCCAGGGCCCCCCCACTGCCCCTGTGGCCCCCCTTCCCACCCTCAGGACCCCACACTGCCCCTGCAGCTCCCCTTCCCACCCCCAGGGTCCCCTACTGCCCCTGGGGCTCCCCTTCTTAACCCCACGGTCCCCCCATTGCCCTTGGGGCTTCCCTTCTTACCCCAGGGTCCCTCTACTGCCCTTGGGGCCCCCCTTCCCACCCCCAGGGCCCCCCATCCCCCCACTGCCCCTGTGGCCCCCCTTCCCACCCCCAGGGCCCCCCTTCATCAGGGCCCCCTAGTCCCTGGGGCCCCCCTTCCCACCCCTCAGGGCCCCCTACTGCCCCTCGGGCCCCCTTCCTACCCCTCAGGGCCCCCTACTTCCCCTGGGGACCCGCTTCCCACCCTCAGGGCCCCCCTTCCCACCCCATCCCCCCACTGTACCTGGGGCCCCCCTTCCCACCCCCAGGGCCCCCCTTCTTATCCATCAGGGCCCCCTAGTGCCCCTGGGGACCCACTTCCCACCCCCACGACCCCCTACTGCCCCTGGGGCCCACTTGTTGCCCCCTACTGCCCCTTGGGCCCCCCCACTGCCCCTCAGGACCCCTTCCCACCCCCAGGGCCCCCCTTCTTACCCCTGTGGTCCCCCCACTGCCCCTGGGGCTTCCCTTCTTACCCCCAGGGTCCCCCCACTGCCCCTGGGGCTCCCCATTGCACCCCACAGGGCACCTGGTGCCCCTGGGACACCCTTTCCCACCCCCAGGGCCCCCCTTCTTACCCCTCAGGGCTGCCCCAATGCCCCTGGGCCCCCCTTCTTACCCCCAGGGTCCCCTACTGCCCCTGGGGACCCCCTTCCCACCCCTCAGGCCCCCTTCTTACCCCACTGCCCCTGGGGCTTCCCTTCCCACCCCCAGGGCCCCCCCACTGCCCCTGGGGCTCCCCTTCTTACCTCTCGGGGCTCCCCTTCTTACCCCTCAGGGCCCCCCCTACTGCCCCTGTGGACCCCCTTCCCACCCTATCCCGCCACTGCCCCTGGGGATCCCCTTCTTCCCCCAGGGTCCCCTACTGCCCCTGCGGCTCCCCTTCCCACCCCCAGGGCCCCTTCTTACTCCTCTGGGCCCTCGACTGCCCCTGGGGCCCCCCTTGTTACTCCTCAGGGGTCCCCTACTGCCCCTGCGGCCCACCTTCCCACCCCCAGGGCCCCCTAGTGCCCCTGGGGCCCGTCTTCTTACCCCTCAGGGCGCCTTAGTGCCCTGGGGCCCCCCCTACTGCCCCTGGGGATCCCCTTCCCACTCCCAGGCCCCCCTACTGCCCCTGGGGCCCCCCTTCCCACCCCCAGGGCCGCCCCACTGCCCCTGGGGCTTCCCTTCTTACCGCCAGGGTCCCCTACTGCCCTTGAGGCCCCCTTCCCACCCCCGAGGCCCCCTTCTTACCCCTCAGGGCCCCCCTTCCCACCCCCGGGGCCCCCCTTCCCACCCGAGGGCTCTTCTTACCCCTCAGAGCCCCCCCACTACCCCTGGGCCCCCCCACTGCCCCTGGGGACCCCCTTCTCTCCCCCTGGGCCCTCTACTGCCCCTTGGGCCCCCCTTCCCAAACCCCAGGACCCCCACTGCCCCCGGGGCTCCCCTTCTTACCCCAGGGCCCCCTACTGCCCCCAGGGCTCCCAAGTCCCAGGACCCCCCCCCACTGCCCCTGGGGTCCCCTTCTTACCCCTCAGAGCCCCCTGGTGCCCCCGGGGCCCCTCTTCCCAACACCGTGCCCCACTTCTTACCCCTCAGGGCCCCCTACTGCCCCTGGGGCCCCCCTTAACCACCCTAGGGCTCCCCTACTGCCCCTGGGGGCCCCCCTTCCCACCCCCAGGGCTCCCCTTCTTACTTCTCAGGGGCCCCCCCACTGCCCCTGGGGACCCCCTTCCCACTCCCAGGCCCCCCTACTGCCCCTGGGGCCCCCTACTGCCCTGGGACCCCTTCCCACCCCCACTGCCCCTTCTTACTCCTCAGGGCCCCCCTTCCCACCGCAGGGCTCTTCCTACCCCTCAGGGCCCCCCCCACTACCCCTGGGGCCCCCCCTTCCCACCCCCCGGGCCCCCTTCTTACCCATCAGGGCCCCCTAGTGCTCCTGGGGCCCCCCTTCTCGCCCTCAGGGCCCTTCTTCTTACCCCTCAGGGCACACCCACTGCTCCTGGGGACCCCCTTCCCACCCCAGGGCCCCCCTTTTTACCCCTCAGTGCCCCCCACTGCCCCTGGGGCTCCCCTTCTTCCCCCAGGGTCCCCCACTGCCCCTGCAGCTTCCCTTCTTACCCCCAGGGTCCCCTAATGCCCCTGGGGCCCCCCTTCCCACCCCCAGGGCCCCCCCCACTGCCCCTGCGGCTCCCCTTCCCACCTCCAGGGCTTCCCTTCCACCGCTCAGGGTCCCCCCTTCTTACCCCCTTAGGGCCCCCCTTCCCACCGCAGGGCTCTTCTTACCCCTCAGGGCCCCCCCACTACCCCTGGGGCCCCCCTTCCCACCCCCACAGCCCCCTTCTTACCCATCAGGGCCCCCTAGTGCTCCTGGTGCCCCCCTTCTCGCCCTCAGGGCCCTTCTTCTTACTCCTCAGGGCACCCCCACTGCCCCAGGTGCTCCCCTTCTTACCCCCAGGGCCCCCCACTGCTCCTGGGGACCCCCTTCCCACCCCCAGGGCCCCCCCTTTTTACCCCTCAGTGCCCCCCCTACTGCCCCTGGGGCTCCCCTTTTTCCCCCAGGGTCCCCCACTGCCCCTGCGGCTCCCCTTCTTACCCCCAGGGTCTCCTCCTGCCCCTGGGGGCCCCTTTCCCACCCCCAGGGCCCCCCTTCTTACGCCTCAGGGTCCCCTACTTCACCTGGGGACCCCTTCCCACCCCCAGGGCCCCCCTTTTTACCCCTCAGTGCCGCCCCACTTCCCCTGCGGCTCCCCTTCTTACCCCCAGGGTCCCCTACTGCCCTGGGGGCCCCCTTCCCACCCCCAGGGCCCTCCTTCTTACTCCTCTGGGCCCTCCACTGCCCCTGGGGCCTTCTACCACTCCCCTTCTTGCCACTCCCCTTCTTACCCCCTGCCCCTGCGGCCCCACTTCCCACCCCCAGGGCCCCCTAGTGCCCCTGGGGCCCCCCTTCTTACCCTCAGGGCCCCCTAGTGCCCCCCTCCTTACCCCTCAGAGCGCCCTAGTGCCCCTGGGGCCCCCCCACTGCCCCTGGGGACCCCCTTCCCACCCCCAGGGCCCCCTACTGCCCCTGGGGCCCCCCTTCCCACCCCCAGGGCCCCTTCTTACCCCTCAGGGCCCCCCCTTCCCACCGCAGGGCTCTTCTTACCCCTCAGGGCCCCCCCACTACCCCTGGGGCCCCCCTTCCCACCCCCAGGGCCCCCTTCTTACCCATCAGGGCCCCCTAGTGCTCCTGGGGCCCCCCTTCTCGCCCTCAGGGCCCTTCTTCTTACCCCTCAGGGCACCCCCACTGCCCCAGGGGCTCCCCTTCTTACCTCCAGGGCCCCCCACTTCCCCTGGGGCTCCTCTTCTTACCCCCAGGGCCCCCAGCTGCCCCTAGGGCCCCCAGGGTCCCCCATTGTCCTAGGGGCCCCCTTCTTACCCCCAGGGCCCCCCACTCCCCCTGGGGCTCCCCTTCCCACCCCCAGGGCCCCGCTTCCCACACCCATCCCCCCACTGCCCCTGGGCCCGTTCTCACCCCTCAGGACACCCTTCTCATCCTCAGGGCCCCCCTTCTCACTCCTCAGGGCACCCCCTTCCCACCCCTCAGGACCCCCTGCTGCCCCCGGGGCCCCTCTTCCCAACACTGTGCCCCCTTCTTACCGCTCAGGGACCCTACTGCCCCTGGGGCCCCCCTTCCCACCCCCAGGGCCCCTCTTCCCACCTCATCCCCCCCACTGCCCCTGGGGGCCCCCCTTCCTACCCCCAGGGCTCCCCTTCTTACTCCTCAGGGCCCACTACTGCCCCTGGGACCCCCTTCCTACCCCAGGGCCCCCCTTCTTACCCCGCAGGGCCCCCTCACTGCCCCTGGGGCCCCCCTTCCCAACCCCAGGGCACCCTGGGGCCCCCCTTCTTACCCCCCAGGGCCCCCCACTGCCCCCTGGGGCTCCCCTTCTTACCCCCACGGCCCCCCCACTGCCGCTGGGTCTTCCCGTCTTACCCCAGGTCCCCTTCCCGCCCCTGGGGCCCCCCTTCCCGCCCCCAGGGCCCCCTTCTTACCCCCCAGGGCCCCCCCCACTACCCCTGGGGCCCTCCTTCCCACCCCCAGGCCCCCTTCTTATCCCCCAGGGCCCCCCACTGCCCCCCCACTGCCCTGTGGGACTCCCCTTCCTTACCCCCAGGGCCCCCCCACTGCCCCCGGGGCCCCTTTCCCACACCCAGCGCCCCCCTTCTTAAACCTCAGGGCCCCCTACTGCCCCTTGGGCCCCCTTCCCACCCCCAGGGCCCCCCCTTCTTACCCCTCAGGGCCCCCCCACTACCCCTGGGGCCCCCAGGGCCCCCTTCTTACCCATCAGGGCCCCCTAGTGCCCCCCTTCCCGCCCCCAGGGCCTCCCTTCTTACTCCTCAGGGCCCCCCACTGCCCCAGGGGCTCCCCTTCTTACCCCCAGGGCCCCCAACTGCTCCTGGGGACCCCCTTCCCAACCCCAGGGCCCCCCTTTTTACCCCTCAGGGCCCCCCCACTACCCCTGGGGCCCTCCTTCCCACCCCCAGGGCCCCCCTTCTTCCCCATCAGGGTCCCCTAGTGCCCCTGGGGCCCCCCTTCCCACCCCCAGGGCCCCCCGCTGCCCCTGGGGCTCCCCTTCTTACCCACCACGGCCCCCCCACTGTCCCCTGGGGCCCCCCTTCCCACCCCCAGAGCCCCCCACTGCCCCTGTGGCTCCCCTTCCCACCTCCAGGGCTCCCCTACCCACCCTCAGGGGCTTACCCCTCAGGGCCCCCCCACTTCCCCTGGGGCTCCTCTTCTAACCCACAGGGCCCCCAACTGCCCCTGGGGCCCCCCAGGGTCCCCCACTGTCCTTGGGGCCCCCTTCTTACCCCCGGGGCCCCCCCCCACTCCCTCTGGGGCTCCCCTTCCCACCACCAGGGCCCCCCTTCCCACACCCATCCCCCCACTGCCCCTGGGCCCCTTCTCATCCCTCAGGACCCCCTTCTCATCCCTCAGGGCACCCCACTGCCCCTGGGGCCCCCTACCCAACCCCAGGGCACCCTACTGCCCCTGGGGCTCCCATTCTTAACCCCACGGTCCCCCCATTGCCCTTGGGGCTTCCCTTCCCCACCCTGCTGCCCCTGGGGCCCCCCTTCTTACCCCCCAGGGCCCCCCCCACTGCCCCCTGGGGCTCCCCTTCTTACCCCCACGGCCCCCCCACTGCCGCTGGGTCTTCCCGTCTTACCCCAGGGTCCCCTTCCCGCCCCCAGGGCCCCCTTCTTACCCCCCAGGGCCCCCCCACTACCCCTGGGGCCCTCCTTCCCACCCCCAGGGCCCCCTTCTTATCCCCCAGGGCCCCCCACTGCCCTGTGGGACTCCCCTTCTTACCCCCAGGGCCCCCCCACTGCCCCCGGGGCCCCTTTCCCACACCCAGCGCCCCCCTTCTTAAACCTCAGGGCCCCGTACTGCCCCTTGGGCCCCCTTCCCACCCCCAGGGCCCCCCTTCTTACCCCTCAGGCCCCCCCCACTACCCCTGGGGCCCCCAGGGCCCCCTTCTTACCCATCAGGGCCCCCTAGTGCCCCCCTTCCCGCCCCCATGGCCTCCCTTCTTACTCCTCAGGGCCCCCCCACTGCCCCAGGGGCTCCCCTTCTTACCCCCAGGGCCCCCAACTGCTCCTGGGGACCCCCTTCCCAACCCCAGGGCCCCCCTTTTTACCCCTCAGGGCCCCCCCACTACCCCTGGGGCCCTCCTTCCCACCCCCAGGGCCCCCCCTTCTTCCCCATCAGGGTCCCCTAGTGCCCCTGGGGCCCCCCTTCCCACCCCCAGGGCCCCCCGCTGCCCCTGGGGCTCCCCTTCTTACCCACCACAGCCCCCCCACTGTCCCCTGGGGCCCCCCTTCCCACCCCCAGAGCCCCCCACTGCCCCTGTGGCTCCCCTTCCCACCTCCAGGGCTCCCCTACCCACCCCTCAGGGGCTTACCCCTCAGGGCCCCCCCACTTCCCCTGGGGCTCCCCCAGGGCCCCCAACTGCCCCTGGGGCCCCCCAGGGTCCCCCACTGTCCTTGGGGCCCCCTTCTTACCCCCGGGGCCCCCCCCACTCCCCCTGGGGCCCCCCTTCCCACACCCAACCCCCCACTGCCCCTGGGCCCCTTCTCATCCCTCAGGACCCCCTTCTCATCCCTCAGGGCACCCCACTGCCCCTGGGGCCCCCCTACCCAACCCCAGGGCACCCTACTGCCCCTGGGGCCCCCCTTCCCACCCCCAGGGTGCCCCTTCTTACCCATCAGGGTCCCCTAGTGCCCCTGGGGCCCCCCTTCCCACCCTTAGGGCCCTTCTTACCCCTCAGGGCCCCCTAGTGCCACTGGGGGCCCCTTCTTCTTCCTTAGGGCCCTCCTTCTTACCCCCAGGGCCCCCTACCCTAGGGCCCCCCTTCTTACCCCCAGGGCCCCCCCACTGCCCCTGCGGCCCCCCTTCCCACCCTCAGGACCCCACACTGCCCCTGCAGCTCCCCTTCCCACCCCCAGGGTACCCTACTGCCCCTGGGGCTCCCCTTCTTAACCCCACGGTCCCCCCATTGCCCTTGGGGCTTCCCTTCTTACCCCCAGGGTCCCCTACTGCCCTTGGGGCCCCCCTTCCCACCCCCGGGGCCCCCCATCCCACCCCATCCCCCCACTGCCCCTGTGGCCCCCCTTCCCACCCCCAGGGCCCCCCTTCATCAGGGCCCCCTAGTCCCTGGGGCCCCCCTTCCCACCCCTCAGGGCCCCCTACTGCCCCTCGGGCCCCCTTCCTACCCCTCAGGGCCCCCTACTTCCCCTGGGGACCCCCTTCCCACCCTCAGGGCCCCCCTTCCCACCCCATCCCCCCACTGTACCTGGGGCCCCCCTTCCCACCCCCAGGGCCCCCCTTCTTATCCATCAGGGCCCCCTAGTGCCCCTGGGGACCCACTTCCCACCCCCACGACCCCCTACTGCCCCTGGGGCCCCCTTGTTACCCCCTCAGGGCCCCCTACTGCCCCTTGGGCCCCCCCACTGCCCCTCAGGACCCCTTCCCACCCCCAGGGCCCCCCTTCTTACCCCTGTGGTCCCCCCACTGCCCCTGGGGCTTCCCTTCTTACCCCCAGGGTCCCCCCACTGCCCCTGGGGCTCCCCATTGCACCCCACAGGGCCACCTGGTGCCCCTGGGACACCCTTTCCCACCCCCAGGGCCCCCCTTCTTACCCCTCAGGGCCCCCCCAATGCCCCTGGGCCCCCCTTCCCACCCCCAGGGCACCCCACTGCCCCTGGGGCTCCCCTTCTTACCCCCAGGGTCCCCTACTGCCCCTGGGGACCCCCTTCCCACCCCTCAGGCCCCCTTCTTACCCCACTGCCCCTGGGGCTTCCCTTCCCACCCCCAGGGCCCCCCCACTGCCCCTGGGGCTCCCCTTCTTACCTCTCGGGGCTCCCCTTCTTACCCCTCAGGGCCCCCTACTGCCCCTGTGGACCCCCTTCCCACCCTATCCCCCCACTGCCCCTGGGGATCCCCTTCTTCCCCCAGGGTCCCCTACTGCCCCTGCGGCTCCCCTTCCCACCCCCAGGGCCCCTTCTTACTCCTCTGGGCCCTCGACTGCCCCTGGGGCCCCCCTTGTTACTCCTCTGGGCCCTCGACTGCCCCTGGGGCCCCCCTTGTTACTCCTCAGGGTCCCCTACTGCCCCTGCGGCCCACCTTCCCACCCCCAGGGCCCCCTAGTGCCCCTGGGACCCGTCTTCTTACCCCTCAGGGCGCCTTAGTGCCCCTGGGCCCCCCCCTACTGCCCCTGGGGATCCCCTTCCCACTCCCAGGCCCCCCTACTGCCCCTGGGGCCCCCCTTCCCACCCCCAGGGCCGCCCCACTGCCCCTGGGGCTTCCCTTCTTACCGCCAGGGTCCCCTACTGCCCTTGAGGCCCCCTTCCCACCCCCGAGGCCCCCTTCTTACCCCTCAGGGCCCCCCTTCCCTCCCCCGGGGCCCCCCTTCCCACCCGAGGGCTCTTCTTACCCCTCAGGGCCCCCCCACTACCCCTGGGGCCCCCCTTCCCACCCCCAGGGCCCCCTTCTTACCCATCAGGGCCCCCTAGTGCTCCTGGGGCCCCCCTTCTCGCCCTCAGGGCCCTTCTTCTTACCCCTCCTCAGGGGCTCCCCTTCTTACCCCCAGGGCCCCCACTGCTCCTGGGGACCCCCTTCCCACCCCCAGGGCCCCCCTTTTTACCCCTCAGTGACCCCCCACTGCTCCTGGGGCTCCCCTTCTTCCCCCAGGGTCCCCCACTGCCCCTGCGGCTCTCCTTCTTACCCCCAGGGTCCCCTACTGCCCTTGAGGCCCCCCTTCCCACCCCCAGGGCCCCACTTCTTACCCCTCAGGGCCCCCCCACTGCCCCCTTGGGCCCCCCTTCCCACCCCCGGGGCCCCCCTCTTCTTACCCCTGAGGGCCCCCTACTGCCCCTTGGGCCCCCCTTCCCACCCCCGGGGCCCCCCTTTTACCCATCAGGGCACCCCGACTGCCCCTGGGGCCCCCCTTCTTACCCCCAGGGTCCCCTACTGCCCCCTTCTTACCCCTCAGGGCCCCCTAGTGCCCCTGGGGCCCCCTTCTTACCCCTCAGGGCCCCCTAGTGCCCCTGGGGCCCCCCACTGCCCCTGGGGCCCCCCTTCCCACCCCCAGGGCCCCTTACTGCCCCTGGGGCCCCCCTTCCCACCCCCAGGGCCCCCCCACTGCCCCTGGGACTCCCCTTCTTACCCCCAGGGTCCCCTACTGCCCCCAGGGCTCCCCTTCTTACCCCCAGGGCCCCCTACTGCCCCTGGGGAGCCCCTTTCAACCCCCAGGACCCCCCACTGCCCCTGGGGCTCCCCTTCTTACCCCCAGGGTCCCCTACTGCCCCTGGGGCCCCCCTTCCCACCACTCAGGGCCCCCTACTGCCCCTGGGGCCCCCCTTCCCACTCCTCAGGGCCCCCTACTGCCCCGGGACCCCCTTCCCACCCCCAGGGTGCCCCTTCTTACCCATCAGGGTCCCCTAGTGCCCCTGGGGCCCCCCTTCCCACCCTTAGGGCCCTTCTTACCCCTCAGGGCCCCCTAGTGCCACTGGGGGCCCCTTCTTCTTCCTTAGGGCCCTCCTTCTTACCCCCAGGGCCCCCTACCCTAGGGCCCCCCTTCTTACCCCCAGGGCCCCCCCACTGCCCCTGCGGCCCCCCTTCCCACCCTCAGGACCCCACACTGCCCCTGCAGCTCCCCTTCCCACCCCCAGGGTACCCTACTGCCCCTGGGGCTCCCCTTCTTAACCCCACGGTCCCCCCATTGCCCTTGGGGCTTCCCTTCTTACCCCCAGGGTCCCCTACTGCCCTTGGGGCCCCCCTTCCCACCCCCGGGGCCCCCCATCCCACCCCATCCCCCCACTGCCCCTGTGGCCCCCCTTCCCACCCCCAGGGCCCCCCTTCATCAGGGCCCCCTAGTCCCTGGGGCCCCCCTTCCCACCCCTCAGGGCCCCCTACTGCCCCTCGGGCCCCCTTCCTACCCCTCAGGGCCCCCTACTTCCCCTGGGGACCCCCTTCCCACCCTCAGGGCCCCCCTTCCCACCCCATCCCCCCACTGTACCTGGGGCCCCCCTTCCCACCCCCAGGGCCCCCCTTCCCACCCCCAGGGCCCCCCTTCTTATCCATCAGGGCCCCCTAGTGCCCCTGGGGACCCACTTCCCACCCCCACGACCCCCTACTGCCCCTGGGGCCCCCTTGTTACCCCCTCAGGGCCCCCTACTGCCCCTTGGGCCCCCCCACTGCCCCTCAGGACCCCTTCCCACCCCCAGGGCCCCCCTTCTTACCCCTGTGGTCCCCCCCACTGCCCCTGGGGCTTCCCTTCTTACCCCCAGGGTCCCCCCACTGCCCCTGGGGCTCCCCATTGCACCCCACAGGGCCACCTGGTGCCCCTGGGACACCCTTTCCCACCCCCAGGGCCCCCCTTCTTACCCCTCAGGGCCCCCCCAATGCCCCTGGGCCCCCCTTCCCACCCCCAGGGCACCCCCACTGCCCCTGGGGCTCCCCTTCTTACCCCCAGGGTCCCCTACTGCCCCTGGGGACCCCCTTCCCACCCCTCAGGCCCCCTTCTTACCCCACTGCCCCTGGGGCTTCCCTTCCCACCCCCAGGGCCCCCCCACTGCCCCTGGGGCTCCCCTTCTTACCTCTCGGGGCTCCCCTTCTTACCCCTCAGGGCCCCCTACTGCCCCTGTGGACCCCCTTCCCACCCTATCCCCCCACTGCCCCTGGGGATCCCCTTCTTCCCCCAGGGTCCCCTACTGCCCCTGCGGCTCCCCTTCCCACCCCCAGGGCCCCTTCTTACTCCTCTGGGCCCTCGACTGCCCCTGGGGCCCCCCTTGTTACTCCTCTGGGCCCTCGACTGCCCCTGGGGCCCCCCTTGTTACTCCTCAGGGTCCCCTACTGCCCCTGCGGCCCACCTTCCCACCCCCAGGGCCCCCTAGTGCCCCTGGGACCCGTCTTCTTACCCCTCAGGGCGCCTTAGTGCCCCTGGGCCCCCCCCTACTGCCCCTGGGGATCCCCTTCCCACTCCCAGGCCCCCCTACTGCCCCTGGGGCCCCCCTTCCCACCCCCAGGGCCGCCCCACTGCCCCTGGGGCTTCCCTTCTTACCGCCAGGGTCCCCTACTGCCCTTGAGGCCCCCTTCCCACCCCCGAGGCCCCCTTCTTACCCCTCAGGGCCCCCCTTCCCTCCCCCGGGGCCCCCCTTCCCACCCGAGGGCTCTTCTTACCCCTCAGGGCCCCCCCACTACCCCTGGGGCCCCCCTTCCCACCCCCAGGGCCCCCTTCTTACCCATCAGGGCCCCCTAGTGCTCCTGGGGCCCCCCTTCTCGCCCTCAGGGCCCTTCTTCTTACCCCTCCTCAGGGGCTCCCCTTCTTACCCCCAGGGCCCCCACTGCTCCTGGGGACCCCCTTCCCACCCCCAGGGCCCCCCTTTTTACCCCTCAGTGACCCCCCACTGCTCCTGGGGCTCCCCTTCTTCCCCCAGGGTCCCCCACTGCCCCTGCGGCTCTCCTTCTTACCCCCAGGGTCCCCTACTGCCCTTGAGGCCCCCCTTCCCACCCCCAGGGCCCCACTTCTTACCCCTCAGGTCCCCCCCACTGCCCCCTTGGGCCCCCCTTCCCACCCCCGGGGCCCCCCTCTTCTTACCCCTGAGGGCCCCCTACTGCCCCTTGGGCCCCCCTTCCCACCCCCGGGGCCCCCCTTTTACCCATCAGGGCACCCCGACTGCCCCTGGGGCCCCCCTTCTTACCCCCAGGGTCCCCTACTGCCCCCTTCTTACCCCTCAGGGCCCCCTAGTGCCCCTGGGGCCCCCTTCTTACCCCTCAGGGCCCCCTAGTGCCCCTGGGGCCCCCCCACTGCCCCTGGGGCCCCCCTTCCCACCCCCAGGGCCCCTTACTGCCCCTGGGGCCCCCCTTCCCACCCCCAGGGCCCCCCCACTGCCCCTGGGACTCCCCTTCTTACCCCCAGGGTCCCCTACTGCCCCCAGGGCTCCCCTTCTTACCCCCAGGGCCCCCTACTGCCCCTGGGGAGCCCCTTTCAACCCCCAGGACCCCCCACTGCCCCTGGGGCTCCCCTTCTTACCCCCAGGGTCCCCTACTGCCCCTGGGGCCCCCCTTCCCACCACTCAGGGCCCCCTACTGCCCCTGGGGCCCCCCTTCCCACTCCTCAGGGCCCCCTACTGCCCCGGGACCCCCTTCCCACCGCCGCGCCCGCCTTCTTACCCCTCAGGGCCCCCTACTGCCCCTGGGGCCCCCCTTCCCACCCCCAGGGCCCCTCTTCCCACCCCCATCCCCCCAGTGCCCCTGGGGCCCCCCTTCCCACCCCCAGGGCTCCCCTTCTTACTCCTCAGGCCCCCCACTGCCCCTGGGACCCCCCTTCCCACCCCCAGGGCTCCCCTTCTTACCCGGCAGGGCCCCCCCACTACCCCTGGGACCCCCCTTCCCACCCCCACGGCTCCCCCACTGCCCCTGGGGCCCCCTTCTTACCCCTCAGGGTGCCCTAGTGCCCCTGGGCCCCCCCCAGTGCCCCTGGGGACCCCCTTCTCTCCCCCTGGGCCCTCTACTGCCCCTTGGGCCCCCCTTCCAAACCCCAGGACCCCCACTGCCCCCGGGGCTCCCCTTCTTACCCCCAGGGCCCCCTACTACCCCCAGGGCCCCCTACTGCCCCCAGGGCTCCCAAGTCCCAGGACCCCCCCCCACTGCCCCTGGGGTCCCCTTCTTACCCCCAGGGCCCCCTACTGCCCCTGGGGCCCCCCTTCCCACCCCTCAGAGCCCCCTGCTGCCCCCGGGGCCCCTCTTCCCAACACCGTGCCCCACTTCTTACCCCCCAGGGCTCCCCTACTGCCCCTGGGGCCCCCCTTAACCACCCCCAGGGCTCCCCTACTGCCCCTGGGGGCCCCCCTTCCCACCCCCAGGGCTCCCCTTCTTACTTCTCAGGGCCCCCCCACTGCCCCTAGGGACCCCCTTCCCACTCCCAGGCCCCCCTACTGCCCCTGGGGCCCCCTACTGCCCTGGGTTCCGACCCCCAGGGCCCCCACTGCCCCTTCTTACCCCCAGGGTCCCCTACTGCCCTTGAGGCCCCCTTCTTACCCCTCAGGGCCCCCCTTCCCACCGCAGGGCTCTTCCTACCCCTCAGGGCCCCCCCCACTACCCCTGGGGCCCCCCTTCCCACCCCCAGGGCCCCCTTCTTACCCATCAGGGCCCCCTAGTGCTCCTGGGGCCCCCCTTCTCGCCCTCAGGGCCCTTCTTCTTACCCCTCAGGGCACACCCACTGCTCCTGGGGACCCCCTTCCCACCCCCAGGGCCCCCCTTTTTACCCCTCAGTGCCCCCCACTGCCCCTGGGGCTCCCCTTCTTCCCCCAGGGTCCCCCACTGCCCCTGCAGCTTCCCTTCTTACCCCCAGGGTCCCCTAATGCCCCTGGGGTCCCCCTTCCCACCCCCAGGGCCCCCCCACTGCCCCTGCGGCTCCCCTTCCCACCTCCAGGGCTTCCCTTCCCACCGCTCAGGGGTCCCCCTTCTTACCCCCTTAGGGCCCCCCTTCCCACCGCAGGGCTCTTCTTACCCCTCAGGGCCCCCCCACTACCCCTGGGGCCCCCCTTCCCACCCCCACAGCCCCCTTCTTACCCATCAGGGCCCCCTAGTGCTCCTGGTGCCCCCCTTCTCGCCCTCAGGGCCCTTCTTCTTACTCCTCAGGGCACCCCCACTGCCCCAGGTGCTCCCCTTCTTACCCCCAGGGCCCCCCACTGCTCCTGGGGACCCCCTTCCCACCCCCAGGGCCCCCCTTTTTACCCCTCAGTGCCCCCCCTACTGCCCCTGGGGCTCCCCTTTTTCCCCCAGGGCCCCCCCACTGCCCCCGGGGCCCCTTTCCCACACCCAGCGCCCCCCTTCTTAAACCTCAGGGCCCCGTACTGCCCCTTGGGCCCCCTTCCCACCCCCAGGGCCCCCCTTCTTACCCCTCAGGCCCCCCCCACTACCCCTGGGGCCCCCAGGGCCCCCTTCTTACCCATCAGGGCCCCCTAGTGCCCCCCTTCCCGCCCCCAGGGCCTCCCTTCTTACTCCTCAGGGCCCCCCCACTGCCCCAGGGGCTCCCCTTCTTACCCCCAGGGCCCCCAACTGCTCCTGGGGACCCCCTTCCCAACCCCAGGGCCCCCCTTTTTACCCCTCAGGGCCCCCCCACTACCCCTGGGGCCCTCCTTCCCACCCCCAGGGCCCCCCTTCTTCCCCATCAGGGTCCCCTAGTGCCCCTGGGGCCCCCCCTTCCCACCCCCAGGGCCCCCCGCTGCCCCTGGGGCTCCCCTTCTTACCCACCACGGCCCCCCCACTGTCCCCTGGGGCCCCCCTTCCCACCCCCAGAGCCCCCCACTGCCCCTGTGGCTCCCCTTCCCACCTCCAGGGCTCCCCTACCCACCCCTCAGGGGCTTACCCCTCAGGGCCCCCCCACTTCCCCTGGGGCTCCTCTTCTTACCCCCAGGGCCCCCAACTGCCCCTGGGGCCCCCCAGGGTCCCCCACTGTCCTTGGGGCCCCCTTCTTACCCCCGGGGCCCCCCCCACTCCCCCTGGGGCCCCCCTTCCCACACCCAACCCCCCACTGCCCCTGGGCCCCTTCTCATCCCTCAGGACCCCCTTCTCATCCCTCAGGGCACCCCACTGCCCCTGGGGCCCCCCTACCCAACCCCAGGGCACCCTACTGCCCCTGGGGCCCCCCTTCCCACCCCCAGGGTGCCCCTTCTTACCCATCAGGGTCCCCTAGTGCCCCTGGGGCCCCCCTTCCCACCCTTAGGGCCCTTCTTACCCCTCAGGGCCCCCTAGTGCCACTGGGGGCCCCTTCTTCTTCCTTAGGGCCCTCCTTCTTACCCCCAGGGCCCCCTACCCTAGGGCCCCCCTTCTTACCCCCAGGGCCCCCCCACTGCCCCTGCGGCCCCCCTTCCCACCCTCAGGACCCCACACTGCCCCTGCAGCTCCCCTTCCCACCCCCAGGGTACCCTACTGCCCCTGGGGCTCCCCTTCTTAACCCCACGGTCCCCCCATTGCCCTTGGGGCTTCCCTTCTTACCCCCAGGGTCCCCTACTGCCCTTGGGGCCCCCCCTTCCCACCCCCGGGGCCCCCCATCCCACCCCATCCCCCCACTGCCCCTGTGGCCCCCCTTCCCACCCCCAGGGCCCCCCTTCATCAGGGCCCCCTAGTCCCTGGGGCCCCCCTTCCCACCCCTCAGGGCCCCCTACTGCCCCTCGGGCCCCCTTCCTACCCCTCAGGGCCCCCTACTTCCCCTGGGGACCCCCTTCCCACCCTCAGGGCCCCCCTTCCCACCCCATCCCCCCACTGTACCTGGGGCCCCCCTTCCCACCCCCAGGGCCCCCCTTCTTATCCATCAGGGCCCCCTAGTGCCCCTGGGGACCCACTTCCCACCCCCACGACCCCCTACTGCCCCTGGGGCCCCCTTGTTACCCCCTCAGGGCCCCCTACTGCCCCTTGGGCCCCCCCACTGCCCCTCAGGACCCCTTCCCACCCCCAGGGCCCCCCTTCTTACCCCTGTGGTCCCCCCACTGCCCCTGGGGCTTCCCTTCTTACCCCCAGGGTCCCCCCACTGCCCCTGGGGCTCCCCATTGCACCCCACAGGGCCACCTGGTGCCCCTGGGACACCCTTTCCCACCCCCAGGGCCCCCCTTCTTACCCCTCAGGGCCCCCCCAATGCCCCTGGGCCCCCCTTCCCACCCCCAGGGCACCCCACTGCCCCTGGGGCTCCCCTTCTTACCCCCAGGGTCCCCTACTGCCCCTGGGGACCCCCTTCCCACCCCTCAGGCCCCCTTCTTACCCCACTGCCCCTGGGGCTTCCCTTCCCACCCCCAGGGCCCCCCCACTGCCCCTGGGGCTCCCCTTCTTACCTCTCGGGGCTCCCCTTCTTACCCCTCAGGGCCCCCTACTGCCCCTGTGGACCCCCTTCCCACCCTATCCCCCCACTGCCCCTGGGGATCCCCTTCTTCCCCCAGGGTCCCCTACTGCCCCTGCGGCTCCCCTTCCCACCCCCAGGGCCCCTTCTTACTCCTCTGGGCCCTCGACTGCCCCTGGGGCCCCCCTTGTTACTCCTCTGGGCCCTCGACTGCCCCTGGGGCCCCCCTTGTTACTCCTCAGGGTCCCCTACTGCCCCTGCGGCCCACCTTCCCACCCCCAGGGCCCCCTAGTGCCCCTGGGACCCGTCTTCTTACCCCTCAGGGCGCCTTAGTGCCCCTGGGCCCCCCCCTACTGCCCCTGGGGATCCCCTTCCCACTCCCAGGCCCCCCTACTGCCCCTGGGGCCCCCCTTCCCACCCCCAGGGCCGCCCCACTGCCCCTGGGGCTTCCCTTCTTACCGCCAGGGTCCCCTACTGCCCTTGAGGCCCCCTTCCCACCCCCGAGGCCCCCTTCTTACCCCTCAGGGCCCCCCTTCCCTCCCCCGGGGCCCCCCTTCCCACCCGAGGGCTCTTCTTACCCCTCAGGGCCCCCCCACTACCCCTGGGGCCCCCCTTCCCACCCCCAGGGCCCCCTTCTTACCCATCAGGGCCCCCTAGTGCTCCTGGGGCCCCCCTTCTCGCCCTCAGGGCCCTTCTTCTTACCCCTCCTCAGGGGCTCCCCTTCTTACCCCCAGGGCCCCCACTGCTCCTGGGGACCCCCTTCCCACCCCCAGGGCCCCCCCTTTTTACCCCTCAGTGACCCCCCACTGCTCCTGGGGCTCCCCTTCTTCCCCCAGGGTCCCCCACTGCCCCTGCGGCTCTCCTTCTTACCCCCAGGGTCCCCTACTGCCCTTGAGGCCCCCCTTCCCACCCCCAGGGCCCCACTTCTTACCCCTCAGGGCCCCCCCACTGCCCCCTTGGGCCCCCCTTCCCACCCCCGGGGCCCCCCTCTTCTTACCCCTGAGGGCCCCCTACTGCCCCTTGGGCCCCCCTTCCCACCCCCGGGGCCCCCCTTTTACCCATCAGGGCACCCCGACTGCCCCTGGGGCCCCCCTTCTTACCCCCAGGGTCCCCTACTGCCCCCTTCTTACCCCTCAGGGCCCCCTAGTGCCCCTGGGGCCCCCTTCTTACCCCTCAGGGCCCCCTAGTGCCCCTGGGGGCCCCCCCACTGCCCCTGGGGCCCCCCTTCCCACCCCCAGGGCCCCTTACTGCCCCTGGGGCCCCCCTTCCCACCCCCAGGGCCCCCCCCACTGCCCCTGGGACTCCCCTTCTTACCCCCAGGGTCCCCTACTGCCCCCAGGGCTCCCCTTCTTACCCCCAGGGCCCCCTACTGCCCCTGGGGAGCCCCTTTCAACCCCCAGGACCCCCCACTGCCCCTGGGGCTCCCCTTCTTACCCCCAGGGTCCCCTACTGCCCCTGGGGCCCCCCTTCCCACCACTCAGGGCCCCCTACTGCCCCTGGGGCCCCCCTTCCCACTCCTCAGGGCCCCCTACTGCCCCGGGACCCCCTTCCCACCGCCGCGCCCGCCTTCTTACCCCTCAGGGCCCCCTACTGCCCCTGGGGCCCCCCCTTCCCACCCCCAGGGCCCCCTCTTCCCACCCCCATCCCCCCAGTGCCCCTGGGGCCCCCCTTCCCACCCCCAGGGCTCCCCTTCTTACTCCTCAGGCCCCCCACTGCCCCTGGGACCCCCCTTCCCACCCCCAGGGCTCCCCTTCTTACCCGGCAGGGCCCCCCCACTACCCCTGGGACCCCCCTTCCCACCCCCACGGCTCCCCCACTGCCCCTGGGGCCCCCTTCTTACCCCTCAGGGTGCCCTAGTGCCCCTGGGCCCCCCCACTGCCCCTGGGGACCCCCTTCTCTCCCCCTGGGCCCTCTACTGCCCCTTGGGCCCCCCTTCCAAACCCCAGGACCCCCACTGCCCCCGGGGCTCCCCTTCTTACCCCCAGGGCCCCCTACTACCCCCAGGGCCCCCTACTGCCCCCAGGGCTCCCAAGTCCCAGGACCCCCCCCCCACTGCCCCTGGGGTCCCCTTCTTACCCCCAGGGCCCCCTACTGCCCCTGGGGCCCCCCTTCCCACCCCTCAGAGCCCCCTGCTGCCCCCGGGGCCCCTCTTCCCAACACCGTGCCCCACTTCTTACCCCCCAGGGCTCCCCTACTGCCCCTGGGGCCCCCCTTAACCACCCCCAGGGCTCCCCTACTGCCCCTGGGGGCCCCCCTTCCCACCCCCAGGGCTCCCCTTCTTACTTCTCAGGGCCCCCCCACTGCCCCTAGGGACCCCCTTCCCACTCCCAGGCCCCCCTACTGCCCCTGGGGCCCCCTACTGCCCTGGGTTCCGACCCCCAGGGCCCCCACTGCCCCTTCTTACCCCCAGGGTCCCCTACTGCCCTTGAGGCCCCCTTCTTACCCCTCAGGGCCCCCCTTCCCACCGCAGGGCTCTTCCTACCCCTCAGGGCCCCCCCACTACCCCTGGGGCCCCCCTTCCCACCCCCAGGGCCCCCTTCTTACCCATCAGGGCCCCCTAGTGCTCCTGGGGCCCCCCTTCTCGCCCTCAGGGCCCTTCTTCTTACCCCTCAGGGCACACCCACTGCTCCTGGGGACCCCCTTCCCACCCCCAGGGCCCCCCTTTTTACCCCTCAGTGCCCCCCACTGCCCCTGGGGCTCCCCTTCTTCCCCCAGGGTCCCCCACTGCCCCTGCAGCTTCCCTTCTTACCCCCAGGGTCCCCTAATGCCCCTGGGGTCCCCCTTCCCACCCCCAGGGCCCCCCCACTGCCCCTGCGGCTCCCCTTCCCACCTCCAGGGCTTCCCTTCCCACCGCTCAGGGGTCCCCCTTCTTACCCCCTTAGGGCCCCCCCTTCCCACCGCAGGGCTCTTCTTACCCCTCAGGGCCCCCCCACTACCCCTGGGGCCCCCCTTCCCACCCCCACAGCCCCCTTCTTACCCATCAGGGCCCCCTAGTGCTCCTGGTGCCCCCCTTCTCGCCCTCAGGGCCCTTCTTCTTACTCCTCAGGGCACCCCCACTGCCCCAGGTGCTCCCCTTCTTACCCCCAGGGCCCCCCACTGCTCCTGGGGACCCCCTTCCCACCCCCAGGGCCCCCCTTTTTACCCCTCAGTGCCCCCCCTACTGCCCCTGGGGCTCCCCTTTTTCCCCCAGGGCCCCCCCACTGCCCCCGGGGCCCCTTTCCCACACCCAGCGCCCCCCTTCTTAAACCTCAGGGCCCCGTACTGCCCCTTGGGCCCCCTTCCCACCCCCAGGGCCCCCCTTCTTACCCCTCAGGCCCCCCCCACTACCCCTGGGGCCCCCAGGGCCCCCTTCTTACCCATCAGGGCCCCCTAGTGCCCCCCTTCCCGCCCCCAGGGCCTCCCTTCTTACTCCTCAGGGCCCCCCCACTGCCCCAGGGGCTCCCCTTCTTACCCCCAGGGCCCCCAACTGCTCCTGGGGACCCCCTTCCCAACCCCAGGGCCCCCCTTTTTACCCCTCAGGGCCCCCCCACTACCCCTGGGGCCCTCCTTCCCACCCCCAGGGCTCCCCTTCTTACTTCTCAGGGCCCCCCCACTGCCCCTAGGGACCCCCTTCCCACTCCCAGGCCCCCCTACTGCCCCTGGGGCCCCCTACTGCCCTGGGTTCCGACCCCCAGGGCCCCCACTGCCCCTTCTTACCCCCAGGGTCCCCTACTGCCCTTGAGGCCCCCTTCTTACCCCTCAGGGCCCCCCTTCCCACCGCAGGGCTCTTCCTACCCCTCAGGGCCCCCCCACTACCCCTGGGGCCCCCCTTCCCACCCCCAGGGCCCCCTTCTTACCCATCAGGGCCCCCTAGTGCTCCTGGGGCCCCCCTTCTCGCCCTCAGGGCCCTTCTTCTTACCCCTCAGGGCACACCCACTGCTCCTGGGGACCCCCTTCCCACCCCCAGGGCCCCCCTTTTTACCCCTCAGTGCCCCCCACTGCCCCTGGGGCTCCCCTTCTTCCCCCAGGGTCCCCCACTGCCCCTGCAGCTTCCCTTCTTACCCCCAGGGTCCCCTAATGCCCCTGGGGTCCCCCTTCCCACCCCCAGGGCCCCCCCACTGCCCCTGCGGCTCCCCTTCCCACCTCCAGGGCTTCCCTTCCCACCGCTCAGGGGTCCCCCTTCTTACCCCCTTAGGGCCCCCCTTCCCACCGCAGGGCTCTTCTTACCCCTCAGGGCCCCCCCACTACCCCTGGGGCCCCCCTTCCCACCCCCACAGCCCCCTTCTTACCCATCAGGGCCCCCTAGTGCTCCTGGTGCCCCCCTTCTCGCCCTCAGGGCCCTTCTTCTTACTCCTCAGGGCACCCCCACTGCCCCAGGTGCTCCCCTTCTTACCCCCAGGGCCCCCCACTGCTCCTGGGGACCCCCTTCCCACCCCCAGGGCCCCCCTTTTTACCCCTCAGTGCCCCCCCTACTGCCCCTGGGGCTCCCCTTTTTCCCCCAGGGTCCCCCACTGCCCCTGCGGCTCCCCTTCTTACCCCCAGGGTCCCCTCCTGCCCCTGGGGGCCCCTTTCCCACCCCCAGGGCCCCCCTTCTTACGCCTCAGGGTCCCCTACTTCACCTGGGGACCCCCTTCCCACCCCCAGGGCCCCCCTTTTTACCCCTCAGTGCCGCCCCACTTCCCCTGCGGCTCCCCTTCTTACCCCCAGGGTCCCCTACTGCCCCTGGGGGCCCCCTTCCCACCCCCAGGGCCCTCCTTCTTACTCCTCTGGGCCCTCCACTGCCCCTGGGGCCCCCCTTCTTACCCCTGCCCCTGCGGCCCCCCTTCTTACCCCTCAGGGCCCCCTAGTGCCCCTGGGGCCCCCCTTCTTACCCCTCAGGGCCCCCTAGTGCCCCTGGGGCCCCCCTTCTTACCCCTCAGGGCCCCCTAGTGCCCCCCTCCTTACCCCTCAGGGCCCCCCACTGCCCCTGGGGACCCCCTTCCCACCCCCCAGGGCCCCCTACTGCCCCTGGGGCCCCCCTTACCACCCCCAGGTCCCGCCCACTGCCCCTGGGGCTTCCCTTCTTCCCCCCAGGGTCCCCCACTGCTCCTGGGGACCCCCTTCCCACTGCCCCTGGGGCTCCCCTTCTTACCCCCAGGGTCCCCTACTGCCCCTGGGGCCCCCTTCCCACCTCTCAAGCCCCCTTCTTACCCCACTGCCCCTGGGGCTCCCCTTCCCACCCCCAGGGCCCCCTTCTTACCCCCCAGGGCCCCCCACTGCCCCCCACTGCCCTGTGGGACTCCCCTTCTTACCCCCAGGGCCCCCCCCACTGCCCCCGGGACCCCTTTCCCACACCCAGCGCCCCCCTTCTTAAACCTCAGGGCCCCCTACTGCCCCTTGGGCCCCCTTCCCACCCCCAGGGCCCCCCTTCTTACCCCTCAGGGCCCCCCCACTACCCCTGGGGCCCCCAGGGCCCCCTTCTTACCCATCAGGGCCCCCTAGTGCCCCCCTTCCCGCCCCCAGGGCCTCCCTTCTTACTCCTCAGGGCCCCCCCACTGCCCCAGGGGCTCCCCTTCTTACCCGCAGGGCCCCCAACTGCTCCTGGGGACCCCCTTCCCAACCCCAGGGCCCCCCTTTTTACCCCTCAGGGCCCCCCACTACCCCTGGGGCCCTCCTTCCCACCCCCAGGGCCCCCCTTCTTCCCCATCAGGGTCCCCTAGTGCCCCTGGGGCCCCCCTTCCCACCCCCAGGGCCCCCCGCTGCCCCTGGGGCTCCCCTTCTTACCCACCACGGCCCACCCACTGTCCCCTGGGGCCCCCCTTCCCACCCCCAGAGCCCCCCACTGCCCCTGTGGCTCCCCTTCCCACCTCCAGGGCTCCCCTACCCACCCCTCAGGGGCTTACCCCTCAGGGCCCCCCCACTTCCCTTGGGGCTCCTCTTCTTACCCCCAGGGCCCCCAACTGCCCCTGGGGCCCCCCAGGGGCCCCCACTGTCCTTGGGGCCCCCTTCTTACCCCCAGGGCCCCCAACTGCCCCTGGGGCCCCCCAGGGTCCCCCACTGTCCTTGGGGCCCCCTTCTTACCCCCGGGGCCCCCCCCACTCCCCCTGGGGCTCCCCTTCCCACCCCCATCCCCCCACTGCCCCTGGGCCCCTTCTCATCCCTCAGGACCCCCTTCTCATCCCTCAGGGCACCCCACTGCCCCTGGGGCCCCCCTTCCCACCCCCAGGGTGCCCCTTCTTACCCATCAGGGTCCCCTACTGCCCCTGGGGCCCCCCTTCCCACCCTTAGGGCCCTTCTTACCCCTCAGGGCCCCCTAGTGCCACTGGGGGCCCCTTCTTACCCCTTAGGGTCCCCCTTCTTACTCTCAGGACCCCCTACTGTCCCTGGGGCCCCCTTCTTATTCCTTAGGGCCCCCCTTCTTACCCCCAGGGCCCCCTACCCTAGGGCCCCCCTTCTTACCCCCAGGGCCCCCCCACTGCCCCTGCGGCCCCCCTTCCCACCCTCAGGACCCCACACTGCCCCTGCATCTCCCCTTCCCACCCCCAGGGTCCCCTACTGCCCCTGGGGCTCCCCTTCTTAACCCCACGGTCCCCCCATTGCCCTTGGGGCTCCCCTTCTTAACCCCAGGGTCCCCTACAACCCTGGGGCCCCCCTTCCCACCACTCAGGGCCCCCTACTGCCCCTGGGGCCCCCCTTCCCACTCCTCAGGGCCCCCTACTGCCCCGGGACCCCCTTCCCACCGCCGCACCCCCCTTCTTACCCCTCAGGGCCCCCTACTGCTCCTGGGGCCCCCCTTCCCACCCCCAGGGCCCCTCTTCCCACCCCCATCCCCCCAGTGCCCCTGGGGCCCCCCTTCCCACCCCCAGGGCTCCCCTTCTTACCCGGCAGGGCCCCCCCCACTACCCCTGGGGCCCCCCTTCCCACCCCCACGGCTCCCCCACTGCCCCTCGGGCCCCCTTCTTACCCCTCAGGGTGCCCTAGTGCCCCTGGGCCCCCCCACTGCCCCTGGGGACCCCCTTCTCTCCCCCTGGGCCCTCTACTGCCCCTTGGGCCCCCCTTCCAAACCCCAGGACCCCCACTGCCCCCGGGGCTCCCCTTCTTACCCCAGGGCCCCCTACTGCCCCCAGGGCTCCCCTTCTTACCCCCAGGGCCCCCTACTGCCCCCAGGGCTCCCAAGTCCCAGGACCCCCCCCCACTGCCCCTGGGGTCCCCTTCTTACCCCCAGGGCCCCCTACTGCCCCTGGGGCCCCCCTTCCCACCCCTCAGAGCCCCCTGCTGCCCCCGGGGCCCCTCTTCCCAACACCGTGCCCCACTTCTTACCCCCAGGGCTCCCCTACTGCCCCTGGGGCCCCCCTTAACCACCCCCAGGGCTCCCCTACTGCCCCTGGGGGCCCCCCCTTCCCACCCCCAGGGCTCCCCTTCTTACTTCTCAGGGCCCCCCCACTGCCCCTGGGACCCCCTTCCCACTCCCAGGCCCCCCTACTGCCCCTGGGGCCCCCTACTGCCCTGGGACCCCCCTTCCGACCCCCAGGGCCCCCACTGCCCCTTCTTACCCCCAGGGTCCCCTACTGCCCTTGAGGCCCCCTTCTTACCCCTCAGGGCCCCCCTTCCTACCGCAGGGCTCTTCCTACCCCTCAGGGCCCCCCCCACTACCCCTGGGGCCCCCCTTCCCACCCCCAGGGCCCCCTTCTTACCCATCAGGGCCCCCTAGTGCTCCTGGGGCCCCCCTTCTCGCCCTCAGGGCCCTTCTTCTTACCCCCTCAGGGCACACCCACTGGTCCTGGGGACCCCCCTTCCCACCCCCAGGGCCCCCCTTTTTACCCCTCAGTGCCCCCCACTGCCCCTGGGGCTCCCCTTCTTCCCCCAGGGTCCCCCACTGCCCCTGCAGCTTCCCTTCTTACCCCCAGGGTCCCCCTAATGCCCCTGGGGCCCCCCTTCCCACCCCCAGGGCCCCCCCACTGCCCCTGCGGCTCCCCTTCCCACCTCCAGGGCTTCCCTTCCCACGCTCAGGGGTCCCCCTTCTTACCCCCTTAGGGCCCCCCCCTTCCCACCGCAGGGCTCTTCTTACCCCTCAGGGCCCCCCACTACCCCTGGGGCCCCCCTTCCCACCCCCACAGCCCCCTTCTTACCCATCAGGGCCCCCTAGTGCTCCTGGTGCCCCCCTTCTCGCCCTCAGGGCCCTTCTTCTTACTCCTCAGGGCACCCCCACTGCCCCAGGTGCTCCCCTTCTTACCCCCAGGGCCCCCCACTGCTCCTGGGGACCCCCTTCCCACCCCCAGGGCCCCCCTTTTTACTCCTCAGTGCCCCCCCTACTGCCCCTGGGGCTCCCCTTTTTCCCCCAGGGTCCCCCACTGCCCCTGCGGCTCCCCTTCTTACCCCCAGGGTCCCCTCCTGCCCCTGGGGGCCCCTTTCCCACCCCCAGGGCCCCCCTTCTTACGCCTCAGGGTCCCCTACTTCACCTGGGGACCCCCTTCCCACCCCCAGGGCCCCCCTTTTTACCCCTCAGTGCCGCCCCACTTCCCCTGCGGCTCCCCTTCTTACCCCCAGGGTCCCCTACTGCCCCTGGGGGCCCCCTTCCCACCCCCAGGGCCTTCCTTCTTACTCCTCTGGGCCCTCCACTGCCCCTGGGGCCCCCCTTCTTACCCCTGCCCCTGCGGCCCCACTTCCCACCCCCAGGGCCCCCTAGTGCCCCTGGGGCCCCCCTTCTTACCCCTCGGGGCCCCCTAGTACCCCTGGGGCCACCCTTCTTACCCCTCAGGGCCCCCTAGTGCCCCCCTCCTTACCCCTCAGGGCGCCCCTAGTGCCCCTGGGGCCCCCCCCACTGCCCCTGGGACCCCCTTCCCACCCCCAGGGCCCCCTACTGCCCCTGGGGCCCCCCTTCCCACCCCCAGGGCCCGCCCACTGCCCCTGGGGCTTCCCTTCTTCCCCCCAGGGTCCCCCACTGCTCCTGGGGACCCCCTTCCCACTGCCCCTGGGGCTCCCCTTCTTACCCCCAGGGTCCCCTACTGCCCCTGGGGCCCCCCTTCCCACCTCTCAAGCCCCTTCTTACCCCACTGCCCCTGGGGCTCCCTTCCCACCCCCAGGGCCCCCCCACTCCCCCTGGAGCTCCCCTTCTTACCTCTCGGGGCTCCCCTTCTTACCCCTCAGGGCCCCCTACTGCCCCTGTGGACCCCCTTCCCACCCTCAGGGCCCCCCTTCCCACCCCATCCCCCCACTGCCCCTGCGGCTCCCCTTCCCACCCCCAGGGCCCCCCTTCTTACTCCTCTGGGCCCTCCACTGCCCCTGGGGCCCCCCTTCTTACCCCTCAGGGTCCCCTAGTGCCCCTGGGGCCCCCCTTCTTACCCCTCAGGGCCCCCTAGTGCCCCTGGGGCCCCCTTCTTACCCCTCAGGGCACCTTAGTGTCCCTGGGGCCCCCCTACTGCCCCTGGGGACCCCCTTCCCACCCCCAGGGCCCCCTACTGCCCTGGGACCCCCCTTCGCAACCCCAGGGCCCCCTACTGCCCCTGGGGCTTCCCTTCTTACCCCCAGGGTCCCCTACTGCCCTGAGGCCCCCTTCCTACCCCCAGGGCCCCCTTCTTACCCCTCAGGGCCCCCCCACTGCCCCTGGGGCCCCCCCTTCCCAACCCCAGGGCACCCTGCTGCCCCTGGGGCCTCCCTTCTTACCCCCCAGGGCCCCCCCACTGCCCCCTGGGGCTCCCCTTCTTACCCCCACGCCCCCCCCACTGCCGCTGCGTCTTCCCGTCTTACCCCCAGGGTCCCCTTCCCGCCCCTGGGGCCCCCCTTCCCGCCCCTGGGGCCCCCCTTCTTACCCCTCAGGGCCCCCCCACTACCCCTGGGGCCCTCCTTCCCACCCCCAGGGCCCCCTTCTTACCCCCCAGGGCCCCCCCACTACCCCTGGGGCCCTCCTTCCCACCCCCAGGGCCCCCTTCTTACCCCCCAGGGCCCCCCACTGCCCCCCACTGCCCTGTGGGACTCCCCCCCACTGCCCCCGGGGCCCCTTTCCCACACCCAGCGCCCCCCTTCTTAAACCTCAGGGCCCCCTACTGCCCCTTGGGCCCCCTTCCCACCCCCAGGGCCCCCCCTTCTTACCCCTCAGGGCCCCCCCACTACCCCTGGGGCCCCCAGGGCCCCCTTCTTACCCATCAGGGCCCCCTAGTGCCCCCCTTCCCACCCCCAGGGCCTCCCTTCTTACTCCTCAGGGCCCCCCCACTGCCCCAGGGGCTCCCCTTCTTACCACCAGGGTCCCCAACTGCTCCTGGGGACCCCCTTCCCAACCCCAGGGCTCCCCTTCTTACCCACCACGGCCCACCCACTGTCCCCTGGGGCCCCCCTTCCCACCCCCAGAGCCCCCCACTGCCCCTGTGGCTCCCCTTCCCACCTCCAGGGCTCCCCTACCCACCCCTCAGGGGCTTACCCCTCAGGGCCCCCCCACTTCCCCTGGGGCTCCTCTTCTTACCCCCAGGGCCCCCAACTGCCCCTGGGGCCCCCCAGGGTCCCCCACTGTCCTTGGGGCCCCCTTCTTACCCCCAGGGCCCCCAACTGCCCCTGGGGCCCCCCAGGGTCCCCCACTGTCCTTGGGGCCCCCTTCTTACCCCCGGGGCCCCCCCCCACTCCCCCTGGGGCTCCCCTTCCCACCCCCAGGGCCCCCCCTTCCCACACCCATCCCCCACTGCCCCTGGGCCCCTTCTCATCCCTCAGGACCCCCTTCTCATCCCTCAGGGCACCCCACTGCCCCTGGGGCCCCCCTACCCAACCCCAGGGCACCCTACTGCCCCTGGGGCCCCCCTTCCCACCCTTAGGGCCCTTCTTACCCCTCAGGGCCCCCTAGTGCCACTGGGGGCCCCTTCTTACCCCTTAGGGTCCCCCTTCTTACTCTCAGGACCCCCTACTGTCCCTGGGGCCCCCTTCTTATTCCTTAGGGCCCCCCTTCTTACCCCCAGGGCCCCCTACCCTAGGGCCCCCCTTCTTACCCCCAGGGCCCCCCCACTGCCCCTGCGGCCCCCCTTCCCACCCTCAGGACCCCACACTGCCCCTGCATCTCCCCTTCCCACCCCCAGGGTCCCCTACTGCCCCTGGGGCTCCCCTTCTTAACCCCACGGTCCCCCCATTGCCCTTGGGGCTCCCCTTCTTACCCCCAGGGTCCCCTACAACCCTGGGGCCCCCCTTCCCACCACTCAGGGCCCCCTACTGCCCCTGGGGCCCCCGTTCCCACTCCTCAGGGCCCCCTACTGCCCGGGACCCCCTTCCCACCGCCACGCCCCCCTTCTTACCCTCAGGGCCCCCTACTGCCCCTGGGGCCCCCCTTCCCACCCCCAGGGCCCCTCTTCCCACCCCCATCCCCCCAGTGCCCCTGGGGCCCCCCTTCCCACCCCCAGGGCTCCCCTTCTTACTCCTCAGGCCCCCCACTGCCCCTGGGACCCCCCTTCCCACCCCCAGGGCTCCCCTTCTTACCCGGCAGGGCCCCCCCACTACCCCTGGGGCCCCCCCTTCCCACCCCCACGGCTCCCCCACTGCCCCTGGGGCCCCTTCTTACCCCTCAGGGTGCCCTAGTGCCCCTGGGCCCCCCCACTGCCCCTGGGGACCCCCTTCTCTCCCCCTGGGCCCTCTACTGCCCCTTGGGCCCCCCTTCCAAACCCCAGGACCCCCACTGCCCCCGGGGCTCCCCTTCTTACCCCCAGGGCCCCCTACTGCCCCCAGGGCTCCCCTTCTTACCCCCAGGGCCCCCTACTGCCCCCAGGGCTCCCAAGTCCCAGGACCCCCCCCACTGCCCCTGGGGTCCCCTTCTTACCCCCAGGGTCCCCTTCTGCCCTTGGGGCTCCCCTTCTTAACCCCACCGTCCCCCCACTGCCCTTGGGGCTTCCCTTCTTACCCCCAGGGCCCTCTACTGCCCCTGGGGCTTCCCTTCTTACCCCCACGGTCCCCTACTGCCCCCAGGGCTCCCCTTCTTACCCCCAGGGCCCCCTACTGCCCCTTGGGCCCCCCTTCCAAACCCCAGGACCCCCACTGCCCCCGGGGCTCCCCTTCTTACCCCAGGGCCCCCTACTGCCCCCAGGGCTCCCCTTCCAAGCCCCAGGACCCCCCCCCACTGCCCTGGGGTCCCCTTCTTACCCCCAGGGCCCCCTACTGCCCCTGGGGCCCCCCTTCCCACCCCTCAGAGCCCCCTGCTGCCCCCGGGGCCCCTCTTCCAACACCATGCCCCACTTCTTACCCCTCAGGGCCCCCTACTGCCCCTGGGGCCTCCCTTAACCACCCCCAGGGCTCCCCTACTGCCCCTGGGGCCCCCCTTCCCACCCCCAGGGCTCCCCTTCTTGCCCCCAGGGTCCCCCCACTGCCCCTGGGGCTCCCCTTCTTACCCCAGGGCACCCTACTGCCCCTGGGGCCTCCCTTCCCACCCCCAGGGCCCCCCTTCTTACCCATCAGGGTCCCCTACTGCCCCTGGGGCCCCCCTTCTTACCCCCCGGGGCCCCCCCACTGTCCCCTGGGGCTCCCCTTCTTACCCTCATGGCCGCCCCTGTGCCCCTGGGGCTTCCCTTTTTACCCCCAGGGTCCCCTAATGCCCCTGGGGCCCCCCTTCCCACCCCCAGGGCCTCCCCCACTGCCCCTGCAGCTCCCCTTCCCACCTCCAGGGCTCCCCTTCCCACCCCTCAGGGGTCCCCCTTCTTACCCCCAGGGCTCCCCTACTGCCCCTGGGACCCCCCTTCCCACCCCCAGGGCTCCCCTTCTTACTCCTCAGGGCCGCCCCACTACCCTTGGGGCCCCCCTTCCCACCCCCAGGGCCCCCCCACTGCCCCTGGGGCTCCCCTTCTTACCCCCAGGGCCCCCCCACTGCCCCAGGGGCTCCCCTTCTTACCCCCAGGGCACCCCCACTGCCCCTGGGGCTCCCCTTCTTACCCCCAGGGCACCCCCACTGCCCCTGGGGCTCCCCTACCCAACCCCAGGGCACCCTACTACCCCTGGGGCCCCCCTTCCCACCCCCAGGGGCCCCTTCTTACCCATCAGGGTCCCCTAGTGCCCCTGGGGCCCCCCTTCCCACCCCCAGGGCCCCCTGCTGCCCCTGGGGCCCCCCTTCTTACCCCCATGGCCCCCCCACTGCCCCTGGGGCTTCCCTTCTTACCCCCAGGGTCCCCTAATGCCCCTGGGGCCCCCCCTTCCCACCCCCAGGGCACTGCCCCTGCGGCTCCCCTTTCCACCTCCAGGGCTCCCCTTCCCACCGCTCAGGGGTCCCCCTTCTTACCCCTCAGGGCCCACTACCCCTGGGGCTCCTCTTCTTACCCCCAGGGCCCCCCCACTCCCCCGGGGCCCCCCTTCCCACACCCATCCCCCCACTGCCCCTGGGCCCGTTCTCACCCCTCAGGACCCACTTCTCATCCCTCAGGGCCCCCCTTCTCACCCCTCAGGGCACCCCACTGCCCCTGGGGCCCCCTTACCCAACCCCAGGGCACCCTATTGCCCCTAGGGCCCCCCTTCTTACCCATCAGGGTCCCCTAGTGCCCCTGGAGCCCCCCTTCCCACCCCTAGGGCCCTTCTTACCCCTCAGGGCCCCCTACTGCCCCTGGGGCCCCTTTTTACCCCTTAGGGTCCCCCTTCTTACTCTCAGGGCCCCCTACTGTCCCTGGGGCCCCCCTTCTTATTCCTTAGGGCCCCCCTTCTTACCCCCAGGGCCCCCTACCCTGAGCCCCCTTCTTACCCCCCAGGGTCCCCCCACTGCCCCTGGGGCCCCCCTTCCACCCCCAGGGCCCCCCCACTGCCCCTGGGGCTCCCCTTCTTACCCCCAGGGTCCTCTACTGCCCCTGGGTCTCCCCTTCTTACCCCCAGGGCCCCCTACTGCCCCTGGGGAGCCCCTTTCAACGCCCAGGACCCCCCACTGCCCCTGGGGCTCCCCTTCTTACCCCCAGGGTCCCCTACTGCCCCTGAGGCCCCCCTTCCCACCACTCAGGGCCCCCTACTGCCCGGGGACCCCCTTCCCACCGCCGCGCCCTCCTTCTTACCCCTCAGGGCCCCCTACTGCCCCTGGGGCCCCCCTTCCCACCCCCAGGGCCCCTCTTCCCACCCCCATCCCCCCAGTACCCCTGGAGCCCCCCCTTCCCACCCCCAGGGCTCCCCTTCTTACTCCTCAGGCCCCCCACTGCCCCTGGGCCCCCCCCCAGGGCTCCCCTTCTTACTCCTCAGGCCCCCCACTGACCCTGGGGCCCCCCTTCCCACCCCCAGGGCTCCCCCACTGCCCCTGCGGCCCCCTTCTTACCCCTCAGGGTGCCCTAGTGCCCCTGGGCCCCCCCACTGCCCCTGGGGACCCCCTTCTCTCCCCCCAGGGCCCTCTACTGCCCCTGGGCTTCCCTTCTTACCCCCACGGTCCCCTACTGCCCCCAGGGCTCCCCTTCTTACCCCCAGGGCCCCCTACTGCCCCTTGGGCCCCCCTTCCAAACCCCAGGACCCCCACTGCCCCCGGGGCTCCCCTTCTTACCCCAGGGCCCCCTACTGCCCCCAGGGCTCCCCTTCCAAGCCCCAGACCCCCCCCACTGCCCCTGGGGTCCCCTTCTTACCCCCAGGGCCCCCTACTGCCCCTGGGGCCCCCCTTCCCACCCCTCAGAGCCCCCTGCTGCCCCCGGGGCCCCTCTTCCCAACACCATGCCCCACTTCTTACCCCTCAGGGCCCCCTACTGCCCCTGGGGCCCCCCTTAACCACCCCCAGGGCTCCCCCTACTGCCCCTGGGGCCCCCCTTCCCACCCCCAGGGCTCCCCTTCTTACCCCCAGGGTCCCCCCACTGCCCCTGGGGCTCCCCTTCTACCCCCAGGGCACCCTACTGCCCCTGGGGCCTCCCTTCCCACCCCCAGGGCCCCCCTTCTTACCCATCAGGGTCCCCTACTGCCCCTGGGGCCCCCCTTCTTACCCCCCGGGGCCCCCCCACTGTCCCCTGGGGCTCCCCTTCTTACCCTCATGGCGCCCCCTGTGCCCCTGGGGCTTCCCTTTTTACCCCAAGGTCCCCTAATGCCCCTGGGGCCCCCCTTCCCACCCCCAGGGCCTCCCCCACTGCCCCTGCAGCTCCCCTTCCCACCTCCAGGGCTCCCCTTCCCACCCCTCAGGGGTCCCCCTTCTTACCCCCAGGGCTCCCCTACTGCCCCTGGGACCCCCCCTTCCCACCCCCAGGGCTCCCCTTCTTACTCCTCAGGGCCGCCCCACTACCCTTTGGGGCCCCCCTTCCACCCCCAGGGCCCCCCCACTGCCCCTGGGGCTCCCCTTCTTACCCCCAGGGCCCCCCCACTGCCCCAGGGGCTCCCCTTCTTACCCCCAGGGCACCCCCACTGCCCCTGGGGCTCCCCTTCTTACCCCCAGGGCACCCCCACTGCCCCTGGGGCTCCCCTACCCAACCCCAGGGCACCCTACTACCCCTGGGGCCCCCCTTCCCACCCCCAGGGGCCCCTTCTTACCCATCAGGGTCCCCTAGTGCCCCTGGGGCCCCCCTTCCCACCCCCAGGGCCCCCTGCTGCCCCTGGGGCCCCCCTTCCCACCCCCAGGGCCCCCCCACTGCCCCTGGGGCCCCCCTTCTTACCCCCACGGCCCCCCCACTGCCCCTGGGGCTTCCCTTCTTACCCCCAGGGTCCCCTAATGCCCCTGGGGCCCCCCTTCCCACCCCCAGGGCACTGCCCCTGCGGGCTCCCCTTTCCACCTCCAGGGCTCCCCTTCCCACCGCTTCAGGGGTCCCCCTTCTTACCCCTCAGGGCCCACTACCCCTGGGGCTCCTCTTCTTACCCCCAGGGCCCCCCCACTCCCCCGGGGCCCCCCTTCCCACACCCATCCCCCCACTGCCCCTGGGCCCGTTCTCACCCCTCAGGACCCACTTCTCATCCCTCAGGGCCCCCCTTCTCACCCCTCAGGGCACCCCACTGCCCCTGGGGCCCCCTTACCCAACCCCAGGGCACCCTATTGCCCCTAGGGCCCCCCTTCTTACCCATCAGGGTCCCCTAGTGCCCCTGGAGCCCCCCTTCCCACCCCTAGGGCCCTTCTTACCCCTCAGGGCCCCCTACTGCCCCTGGGGGCCCTTTTTACCCCTTAGGGTCCCCCCTTCTTACTCTCAGGGCCCCCTACTGTCCCTGGGGACCCCTTCTTATTCCTTAGGGCCCCCCTTCTTACCCCCAGGGCCCCCCACTGCACCTGCGGCCCCCCTTCCCACCCTCAGGACCCCCCACTACCCCTACAGCTCCCCTTCCCACCTCCAGGGTCCCCTACTGCCCCTGGGCTCCCCTTCTTATCCCCAGGGTCCCCTACTGCCCTTGGGGCCCCCCGTCCCACCCCAGGGCCCCCCGTCCCACCCCATCCCCCCACTGCCCCTGGGGCCCCCCTTCCCACCCCCAGGGCCCCCCTTCTTACCCATCAGGGCCCCTAGTGCCCCTGGGGCCCCCCTTCTTACCCCCAGGGTCCCCTACTGCCCCTGGGGCTCCCCTTCTTACCCCCCAGGGCCCCCTACTGCCCCTGGGGAGCCCCTTTTAACCCCAGGATCCCCCACTGGCCCTGGGGCCCCCCTTCTTACCCATCAGGGTCCCCTATTGCCCCTGGGGCCCCCCTTCTTACCCCCCGGGGCCCCCCCACTGTCCCCTGGGGCTCCCCTTCTTACCCCCACGGCCCCCCCCTGTGCCCCTGGGGCTTCCCTTTTTACCCCCAGGGTCCCCTAATGCCCCTGGGGCCCCCCTTCCCACCCCCAGGGCCCCCCCCACTGCCCCTGCATTTCCCCTTCCCACCTCCAGGGCTCCCCTTCCCACCCCTCGGGGGTCCCTTCTTACCCCCAGGGCTCCCCTACTGCCCCTGGGACCCCCCTTCCCACCCCCAGGGCTCCCCTTCTTACTCCTCAGGGCCGCCCACTACCCTTGGGGCCCCCCTTCCCACCCCCAGGGCCCCCACCCACTGCCCCTGGGGCTCCCCTTCTTACCCCCAGGGCACCCCCACTGCCCCTGGGGCTCCCCTTCTTACCCCCAGGGCACCCCCACTTGCCCCTGGGGCTCCCCTTCTTACCACCAGGGGCCCCTGGGGCTCCCCTACCCAACCCCAGGGCACCCTACTGCCCCTGGGGCCCCCCCTTCCCACCCCCAGGGCCCCCCTTCTTACCCATCAGGTTCCCCTAGTGCCCCTGGGGCCCCCCTTCCCACCCCCAGGGCCCCCTGCTGCCCCTGGGGCCCCCCTTCTTACCCCCCAGGGCCCCGCCACTGTCCCCTGGGGTTCCCCTTCTTACCCCCACGGCCCCCCCACTGCCCTGGGGCTTCCCTTCTTACCCCCAGGGTCCCCTAATGCCCCTGGGGCCCCCCTTCCCACCCCCAGGGCAACTGCCCCGTGGCTCCCCTTTCCACCTGCAGAGCTCCCCTTCCCACCGCTCAGGGGTCCCCCTTCTTACCCTCAGGGCCCACTTCCCCTGGGGCTCCTCTTCTTACCCCCAGGGCCCCCAACTGCCCCTGGGGCCCCCCAGGGTCCCCCATTGTCCTTAGGGCCCCCTTCTTACCCCCAGGGCCCCCTCCACTCCCCCTGGGGCTCCCCTTCCCACCCCCAGGGTCCCCCTTCCCACACCCATCCCCCCACTGCCCCTGGGCCCGTTCTCACCCCTCAGGACCCACTTCTCATCCCTCAGGGCCCCCCTTCTCACCCCTCAGGGCACCCCACTGCCCCTGGGGCCCCCCTACCCAACCCCAGGGCACCTTACTGCCCCTGGGGCCCCCCTTCCCACCCCTAGGGCCCCCCTTCTTACCCATCAGGGTCCCCTAGTGCCCCTGGAGCCCCCCTTCCCACCCCTAGGGCCCTTCTTACCCCTCAGGGCCCCCTAATGCCCCTGGGGGCCCCTTTTTACCCCTCAGGGTGCCTTAGTGCCCCTGGGGCCCCCCACATCCCCTGGGGCCCCCCTTCTTATTCCTTAGGGCCCCCCTTCTTACCCCAGGGCCCCCTACCCTGGAGCCCCCTTCTTACCCCCCAGGGTCCCCCACTGCCCCTGCGGCCCCCCTTCCCACCCTCAGGACCCCCCACTACCCCTGCAGCTCCCCTTCCCACCCCCAGGGTCCCCTACTGCCCCTGGGGCTCCCCTTCTTAACCCAATGGGTCCCACTGCGCTTGGGGCTTCCCTTCTTATCCCCAGGGTCCCGTACTGCCCTTGGGGCCCCCCGTCCCACCCCCAGGGCCCCCCGTCCCACCCCATCCCCCCACTGCCCCTGGGCCCCCCTTCCCACCCCCAGGGCCCCCCTTCTTACCCATCAGGGCCCCTAGTGCCCCTGGGGCCCCCCTTCCCACCTCCAGGGCCCCCTTCTTACCCCTCAGGGCCCCCTTCTTCCCCTCAGGGCTCCCCTTCCCACCCCATCCCCCCACTGTCCCTGGGGCCCCCCTTCCCACCCCCAGGGGCCCCCCCTTCTTACCCATCAGGGCCCCCTAGTGCCCCTGGGGACCCACTTCCCACCCCCACGACCCCCTACTGCCCCTGTGGCCCCCTTCTTACCCCTCAGGGCCCCCTACTGTCCCTTGGGCCCCCCCACTGCCCCTCAGGACCCCTTCCCACCCCAGGGCCCCTCTTCTTACCCCTGTGGTCCCCGCACTGCACCTGGGCCCCCTTCTTATCCCTGAGGACCCCTGGGGCCCCCCCACTGCCCCTCAGGTCCCCTTCCCACCCCCAGGGCCCCCCACTGCTCCTGGGGACCCCCTTCCCACCCCCAGGGCCCCCTACTTCCCCTGGGGCCCCCCTTCTTACCCCAGGGTCCCCTACTGCCCCTGCGGCCCCCCTTCCCACCCCCAGGGCCCCCCTTCTTACCCCTCTGGGCCCCCCACTGCCCCTGCGGCCCCTTCTTACCACTCAGGGCCCCCCCACTGCCCCCTGGGGCTCCCCTTCTTACCCCCAGGGTCCCCTACTGCCCCTGTGGCCCCCCTTCTTACCCATCAGGGCACCCTAGTGCCCCTAGGGCCCCCCTTCTTACCCCCCACTGCCCCCCTTCTTACCCCCAGGGCCCCCCACTGCCCCTGGGGACCCCCTTCCCACCCCCAGGGCGCCCCTACTGCCCCTAGGACCCCCTTTCCAACCCCCAGGGCCCCCCTTCTTACCCCTCAGGGCCCCCTAGTGCCCCTGGGACCCCCCCTTTCCACCCCCAGTGCCCCTTCCTACCCCTGCTTCCCACCCTCAGTGCCCTCCCACTGCACCTGGGGCTCCCCTTCCCCCTCAGGGTCCTGTACTGCCCCTGGGGCTCCCCTTCCCAGCCTCAGCGCCCCCCTCACTGCCCCCGGGGACCCCTTCCCAGCCTCAGCGCCCCCTCACTGCCCCCGGGGCCCCCCTTCCCAGCCTCAGCGCCCCCTCACTGCCCCCGGGGCCCCCCCCAGCCCCCGGGGCTCCGCTTCTTACCCCCAGAGCCTACCCACTGCCCCTGGGGCCTTCCCACGCCCAGGGCCCCCTACTGCCCCTGGGTCCCCTTTCCACCCCCAGGGCCCCCATCCTTACCCCCCAGGGCCCCCACACTGCCCCTGCGGCTCCCCTTCCCACCCTCAGGGCCCCCCCACTGCCCCTGGGGCTCCCCTTCCCACCCCCAGGGCTCCCCTTCTTACTCCTCAGGGCCCCCCCACTACCCCTGGGCCCCCCTTCTTACCTCTCAGGGCCCCCCTTCTTCCCCCCAGGGCCCCCCACTGCACCTGGAGACCCCCTTCCCACCCCCACGGCCCCCCTTTTTACCCCTCAGTGCCCCCCCACTGCCCCTGCGGCTCCCCTTCTTACCCACAGGGTACCCTACTGCCCCTGGGGGCCCCCTTCCCACCCCCAGGGCCCCCCTTCTTACTCCTCTGGGCCCTCCACTGCCCCTGGGGCCCCCTTTCTACCCCTGCCCCTGCGGCCCCACTTCCCACCCCCAGGGCCCCCTAGTACCCCTGGGGCCCCCCTTCTTACCCCTCAGGGCCCCCTAGTGCCTCTGGAGCCCCCTTCTTTCCCCTCAGGGCCCCCTAGTGCCCCCCCATCCTTACCCCTCAGGGCCCCCACTGCCCCTGGGGACCCCCTTCCCACCCCAGGGCCCCCTACTGCCCCTGGAGCCCCCCTTCCCACCCCCAGGGCCCGCCCACTGCCCCTGGGGCTTCCCTTCTTCCCCCCAGTGTCCTCCACTGCTCCTGGGGACCCCCTTCCCACTGCCCCTGGGGCCCCCCTTCCCACCCCCAGGGCCCCCCCACTGCCCCTGGGGCTCCCCTTCTTACCCCCAGGGTCCCCTACTGCCCCTGGGGCCCCCTTCCCACCCCTCAAGCCCCCTTCTTACCCCACTGCCCCTGGGGCTCCCCTTCCCACCCCTAGGCCCCCCCACTGCCCCTGGAGCTCCCCTTCTTACCTCTCGGGGCTCCCCTTCTTACCCCTCAGGGCCCCCTACTGCCCCTGTGGACCCCCTTCTCACCCTCAGGGCCCCCCTTCCCACCCCATCCCCCCACTGCCCCTGCGGCTCCCCTTCCCACCCCCAGGGCCCCCCTTCTTACCCCTCTGGGCCCTCCACTGCCCCTGGGGCCCCCCTTCTTACCCCTCAGGGCCCCTAGTGCCCCTGGGGCCCCCTTCTTATCCCTCAGGGCCCCCTAGTGCCCCTGGGGCCCCCTTCTTACCCCTCAGGGCACCTTAGTGCCCCTGGGGCCCCCCCACTGCCCTGGGGACCCCCTTCCGACCCCCAGGGCCCCCACTGCCCCTGGGGCTTCCCTTCTTACCCCCAGGGTCCCCTACTGCCCTTGAGGCCCCCTTCCCACCCCCAGGGCCCCCTTCTTACCCCTTAGGGCCCCCCTTCCCACCGCAGGGCTCTTCCTACCCCTCAGGGCCCCCCACTACCCCTGGGGCCCCCCTTCCCACCCCCAGGGCCCCCTTCTTACCCATCAGGGCCCCCTAGTGCTCCTGGAGCCCCCCTTCTTGCCCTCAGGGCCCTTCTTCCACCCCCAGGGCCCCCCCACTGCCCCTGGGGCTCCCCTTCTTACCCCCAGGGTCCCCTACTGCCCCTGGGGCCCCCTTCCCACCCCTCAAGCCCCCTTCTTACCCCACTGCCCCTGGGGCTCCCCTTCCCACCCCCAGGCCCCCCCACTGCCATGGAGCTCCCCTTCTTACCTCTTGGGGCTCCCCTTCTTACCCTCAGGGCCCCTACTGCCCCTGTGGACCCCCTTCCCACCCTCAGGGCCCCCCTTCTTACTCCTCTGAGCCTTCCCACCCCATCTCCCCACTGCCCCTGCGGCCCCCCTTCTTACTCCTCAGGGTCCCCTACTGCCCCTGCGGCCCACTTTCCCACCCCCAGGGCCCCCCCACTGCCCCTGCGGCCCCCCCTTCCCACCCTCAGGACCCCCCACTACCCCTGCAGCTCCCCTTCCCACCCCCAGGGTCCCCTACTGCCCCTGGGGCTTCCCTTCTTATCCCCAGGGTCCCCTACTGCCCTTGGGGCCCCCCTTTTTACCCCTCAGTGCCCCCCCCCACTGCCCCTGGGGCTCCCCTTCTTCCCCCAGGGTCCCCTAATGCCCCTGCGGCTCCCCTTCCCAGCTCCAGGGCTCCCTTCCCACCACTCAGGGGTCCCCCTTCTTACCCCTCAGGGCCCCCCCACTTTCCTGGGGCTCTCCTTCTGACCCCCAGGGCCCCCAGCTGCCCCTGGGGCCCCCCAGGGTCCCCCATTGTCTTTGGGGCCCCCTTCTTACCCCCAGGGCCCCCCACTCCCCCTGGAGCTCCCCTTCCCACCCCCAGGGCCCCCCTTCCCACACCCATCCCCCCACTGCCCCTGGGCCCGTTCTCACCCCTCAGGACCCCCTTCTCATCCCTCAGGGCCCCCTTCTCACCCCTCAGGGCACCCCACTGCCCCTGGGCCCCCCTACCCCACCCCAGGGCACCCTACTGCCCCTGGGGCTCCCCTTCCCACCCCCAGGGCCCCCCTTCCCACACCCATCCCCCCACTGCCCCTGGGCCCGTTCTCACCCCTCAGGACCCCCTTCCCACCCCTAGGGCCCCCCTTCTTACCCATCAGGGTCCCCTAGTGCCCCTGAGGCCCCCCTTCCCAACCCTAGGGCCCTTCTTACCCCTCAGGGGCCCCTACTGCCCCTGGGGGCCCCTTCTTACCCCTTAGGGTCCCCCTTCTTACTCTCAGGGCCCCCTACTGTCCCTGGGGCCCCCCTTCTTATTCCTTAGGGCCCCCCTTCTTACCCCAGGGCACCCTACCCTGGAGCCCCCTTCTTACCCCCCAGGGCCCCCCACTGCCCCTGCAGCCCCCCTTCCCACCCTCAGGACCCCCCACTACCCCTGCAGCTCCCCTTCCCACCCCCAGGGTCCCCTACTGCCCCTGGGGCTCCCCTTCTTAACCCCACGGTCCCCCCACTGCGCTTGGGGCTTCCCTTCTTATCCCCAGCATCCCCTACTGCCCTTGGGGCCCCCCTTCCCACCTCCAGGGCCCCCCTTCCCACCCCATCCCCCCACTGTCCTGGGGCCCCCCTTCTAACCCCACAGGGCCCCCTAGTGCCCCTGAATAGATATACGTATAGTCTTACCCCTCAGGGCGCCTTAGTGCCCCTGGGGCCCCCCCACTGCCCCTGGGGACCCCCTTCCTACTTCCAGGCCCCCCCACTGCCCCTGGGGACCCCCTTCCCACCCCCAGGGCGCCCCTTCCCACCCCAGGGCTCTTCTTACCCCTGGGGCCGCCCTTCCCACCCCCAGGACCCCTAATGCCCCTGGGGCCCCCCCTTCCCACCCCCGGGGCGCCCCTTCCCACCCCAGGGCTCTTCTTACCCCTGGGGCCGCCCTTCCCACCCCCAGGACCCCTTCTTACCCATCAGGGCCCCCTAGTGCTCCTGGGGCCCCCCTTCTCGCCCTCAGGGCCCTTCTTCTTACCCCTCAGGGCACCCCCACTGCCCCAGGGGCTCCCCTTCTTACCCCCAGGGCCCCCCACTGCTCCTGGGGACCCCCTTCCCACCCCTCAGGGCCCCCCTTTTACCCCTCGGGGCCCCCCTTCCCACCCCCAGCGCCCCCCCACTGCCCCTGGGGCTTCCCTTCTTACCCCCAGGGTCCCCTACTGCCCTTGAGGCCCCCTTCCCACCCCCGGGCTCTTCTTACCCCTTGGGGTCCCCCTTCTTACTCTCAGGGCCCCCTACTGTCCCTGGGGCCCCCCTTCTTATTCCTTAGGGCCCCCCTTGTTACCCCCAGGGCCCCCTACCCTGGAGCCCTTCTTACCCCCCAGGGCCCCCCCACTGCCCCTGCGGCCCCCCTTCCCACCCTCAGGACACCCCACTACCCCTGCAGCTCCCCTTCCCACCCCCAGGGTCCCCTCCTGCCCCTGGGGCTCCCCTTCTTATCCCCAGGGTCCCCTACTGCCCTTGGGGCCCCCCTTCCCACCCCCAGGGCCCCATCAGGGCTCCCTAGTGCCCCTGGGGCCCCCCTTCCCACCTCCAGGGCCCCCTACTGCCCCTTGGGCCCCCTTCTTACCCCTCAGGGCCCCACTACCCCTGGGGCCCTTCCCACCCTCAGGGCCCCCCTTCCCACCCCATCCCCCCACTGTCCCTGGGGCCCCCCTTCCCACCCCCAGGGCCCCCCTTCTTACCTATCAGGGCCCCCTAGTGCCCCTGGGGACCCACTTCCCACCCCCACGACCCCCTACTGCCCCTGGGCCCACTTACCCCTCATGGCCCCCTACTGCCCCTTGGGCCCACTGCCCCTCAGGACCCCTTCCCACCCCCAGGGCCCCCCTTCTTACCCCTGTGGTCCCCCCACTGCCCCTGGGCCCCCCTTCTTACCCCTGAGGACCCCCCACTGCCCCTCAGGACCCCTTCCCACCCCCAGGGCCCCCCACTGCTCCTGGGGACCCCCTTCCCACCCCCAGGGCCCCTGCTGCCCCTGGGGCCCCCCTTCTTACCCCCACTGCCCCCTGGGGCTCCCCTCCCCCAGGGCCCCTACTGTCCCTGCGGCCCCCCTTCCCACCCCCAGGGCCCCCCCACTGCCCCTGGGGCTCCCCTTCTTACCCCCAGGGTCCCCTACTGCCCCTGGGGCCCCCTTCCCACCCCTCAAGCCCCCTTCTTACCCCACTGCCCCTAGGGCTCCCCTTCCCACCCCCAGGGCCCCCCCACTGCCCCTGGGGCTCCCCTTCTTACCTCTCGGGGCTCCCCTTCTTACCCCTCAGGGCCCCCTACTGCCCCTGTGGACCCCCTTCGCACCCTCAGGGCCCCCCTTCCCACCCCATCCCCGCACTGCCCCTGGGGATCCCCTTCTTCCCCCAGGGTCCCCTACTGCCCCTGCGGCTCCCCTTCCCACCCCCAGGGCCCCCCTTCTTACCCCTCTGGGCCCTCCACTGCCCCTGGGGCCCCCCTTCACACCACTCAGGGCCCCCTGCTGCCCCCGGGGCCCCCCTTCCCACCCCTCAGGGCCCCTTTTCCCACCCCCATCCCCCCAGTGCCCCTGGGGCCCCCCTTCCCACCCCCAGGGCTCCCCTTCTTACTCCTCAGGGCCCCCTACTGCCCCTGGGTCCCCCCTTCCCACCCCCAGGGCCCCCCTTCTTACCCCTCAGGGTTCCCTACTGCCCCTGAGGCTTCATTTGTTACCCCCATGGTCCCACCCTTGAGGCCCCCCTTCCCACCCCCAGGGCCCCCTTCTTATGCCTCAGGGCCCCCTACTGCCCCTGGGGCCCCCCTTCCCACCCCCATCCCCCCACTGCCCCTGGGGACCCCCTTCTTACCCCCAGGGTCCCCTACTGCCCCTGGGGGCCCCCTTCCCACCCCCAGGGCCCCCCTTCTTACCTCTCAGGGTTCTCTACTGCCCCTGGGGCTTCACTTCTTACCCCCAGGGCCCCCTACTGCCCCTGGGGACCCCCTTCCAACCCCCAGGACCCCCCCAGTTCCCCTGGGGCCCCCCCTTCCCACGACTCAGGGCCCCCTTTTTACCCCTCAGGGTCCCCTTCCCACCCCCATCCCCCCACTGCCCCTGGGGACCCCCTTCCCACCCCCAGGGCTCCCCTTCTTACCCCTCAGGGCCCCCCCACTACCCCTGGGGCCCTTCCCACCCCCAGGGCCTCCTAGTGCCCCTGGGGTCCCCCTTCCCACCCCCAGGGCCCCCTTCTTACCCATCAGGGCCCCCTAGTGCTCCTGGGCCCCCCCTTCCCACCATCAGGGCCCGCCTTCTTACCCCTCAGGGCTCCCCGACTGCCCGTGGGGCTCCTCTTCTTACCCCCCAGGGCCCCCCAATGCCCCCCACTGCCCTGTGGGGCTCCCCTTCTTACCCCCTGGGGCCCCCCTTCCCACCCCCATCACTGCCCCTGGGGCCCCCCTTCCCACCCCCAGGGCCCTCCCACTGCCCCTGGGGCTTCCCTTCTTACTCCCAGGGTCCCCCTACTGCCCTTGAGGCCCCCTTCCCACCCTCAGGGCCCCCTTCTTACCCCTCAGGGCCCCCTAGTGCTCCTGGGGCCCCCCTTCCCGCCCTCAGGGCCCCCATTCTTACCCCTCAGGGATCCCCCCACTTCCCCAGGGGCCCCCCTTCTTACCTCTCAGGGCCCCCCTATTCCCCCATTGGGCCCCCCTTCCCACCTCCGGGGCCCCCCTCTTCTTACCCCTGAGGGCCCCCTACTGCCCTTTGGGCCCCCCTTCTTACCCCTCAGGGCTCCCTGACTGCCCCTGGGGCCCCCCTTCTTCCCCCCTGTGCCCCCCCACTGCCCCTGGGGCTTCCCTTCTTACCCCCAGGGTCCCCTACTGCCCTTGAGGCCCCCCTTCCCACCCCTCAGGGCTCCCCTTCTTACCCCCCAGGGCCCCCCTACTGCCCCTGGGGCCCCTTTTCCACCCCCGGCGCCCCCCTTCTTATCCCTCAGGGCCCCCTACTGCCTCTCAGGCCACCCTTCCCACCCCAGGGCTCCCCTTCTTACCCCTCAGGGCCCCCCCACTACCCCTGGGGCCCCCCTTACAACCCCTAGGGCCCCCTTGTTACCCATCAGGGCCCCCTAGTGCTCCTGGGGCCCCCCTTCCCGCCCCCAGGGCCCCCCTTCTTCCCCGTTAGGGCCCGCCCACTGCCCCAGGGGCTCCCCTTCTTACCCCCAGGGTCCCCTACTGCCCCTGCGGCCCCCCTTCTTACCCCCAGGGTCCCCTAGTGCCCCTGGGGTCCCCTTCTTTCCCCTCAGGGCCCCCTAGTGCCCCTGGGGCCCCCCCACTGCCCCTGGGGACCCCCTTCCCACCCCCAGGGCCCCCTACTGCCCCTGGGGCCCCCCTTGCCACACCCAGGGCCCCCCCACTGCCCCTGGGGCTCCCCTTCTTACCCCCAGGGTCCCCTACTGCCCCTGGGGCTCCCCTCCTTCCCCCCAGGGCCCCCTACTGCCCCCGGGGCTCCCCTTCTTACCCCCAGGGCCCCCTACTGCCCCTGGGGACCCCCTTCCAACCCCCAGGACCCCCCCAGTGCCCCTGGGGCTCCCCTTCTTACCCCCAGGGTCGCCTACTGCCCCTGGGGCCCCCCTTCCCACAACTCAGGGCCCCCTGGGGCCCCCCTTCCCACCCCTCAGGGCCCCCTCTGCCCCCGGGGCCCCCCCTCCCACCACCACGCCCCCCTTCTTACCCCTCAGGGCCCCCTACTGCCCCTGGGGCCCCCTTCCCATTCCCAGGTCCCCTCTTCCCACCGCCATCCCCCCAGTGCCCCTGGGGCCCCCCTTCTTACCCCTCAGGGCCCCCTAGTGCCCCTGGGGCCCCCTTCTTACCCCTCAGGGCGCCTTAGTGCCCCTGGGGCCCCCCTTCCCAGTCCCAGGCCCCCCTACTGCCCCTGGGGCCCCCCCACTGCCCCTGGGACTTGCCTTCTTACCCCCATTGTCCCCTACTGCCCTTGAGGCCCCCTTCCCACCCCCGGGGCCCCCCTTCCCACCCCAAGGCTCTTCTTACTCCTCAGGGCCCCCCCACTGCCCCTGGGGGCCCCCTTCCCACCCCCAGGGCCCCCTTCTTACCCCTCAGGGTCCCCTACTGCCCCTGGAGCCCCCCTTCTTACCCCTCAGGGTCCCCTACTGGGGCCCCCCTTCTTACTTCTCAGGGCCCCCTAGTGCCCCTGGGGCCCCCCTTCTTACCCCTCAGGGTGCCCTAGTGCCCCTGGGGCCCCCCTTCCTACCCCCAGGGCCCCCCTTCTTACCCCTCAGGGCCCCCCCACTACCCCTGGGGCCCTCCTTTCCACCCCCAGGGCCCCCTTCTTACCCCCCAGGGCCCCCCACTGCCCCCCACTGCCCTGTGGGGCTCTCCTTCTTACCCCCAGGGCCCCCCCACTGCCCCTGGGGCTTCCCTTCTTACCCCCAGGGCCCCCCTACTGCTCCCGGGGCCCCCCTTCTTACCCCTCAGGGCCCCCCCACTACCCCTGGGGCCCCCCTTCCAACCCCCAGGGCCCCCTTCTTACCCATCAGGGCCCCCTAGTGCTCCTGGGGCCCCCCTTCCCGCCCCCAGGGGCTCCCCTTCTTACCCCCCCGGGCCCCACCACTGCCCCAGGGGCTCCCCTTCTTACCCCCAGCGCCCCCCACTGCTCCTGGGGACCCCAGGGCCCCCCTTTTTACCCCTCAGTGCCCTCCCACTGCCCCTGGGGCTCCCCTTCTTACCCCCCAGGGTCCCCTACTGCCCCTGTGGCTCCCCTTCTTACCCCCAGGGTCCCCTACTGCCCCTGGGGTCCCTCTTACTTACCCCAGGGTCCCCTACTTTCTTACTGGAGGCCCCCTTCCCACCCCCAGGGCCCCCCTTCTTATCCTTCTGGGCCCTTCACTGCCCCTGGGGCCCCCCTTCTTACCCCTCAGGGCGCCCCACTGCCCCTGGGGCCCCCCCACTGCCCCTGGGGACCCCCTTCCCACCCTCAGGGCCCCCCTTCCTACCCCCCAGGGCCCCCTCACTGCCCCCTGGGGCTCCCCTCCCCCAGGGCCCCCTACTGTCCCTGGGGCCACCCTTCTTACCTCCAGTGTCCCCTGGGGCCCCCCTTCCCACCCCCAGGGCCCCCCACTGCCCCTGCGGCTCCCCTTCCCACCCCCAAGGCCCCCCTTCTTACCCCTCTGGGCCCCCCTTACCACCCCTGGGGCCCCCCTTCCCACCCCCGGGGCCCCCCTTCTTACCCCTCAGGGCCCCCCACTGCCCCTGGGGCCCCCCTTTCCCACACTGCCTTCTCGCCGCCCACAGGGCATCTACCGCCCCCCTCCTGTGCGCACTGGCCTGGCAAGCTGCAGCCCCGTCAGCCTGGGGGTGGGGGGGTCTCGTAGGGGCGGCGTGTCCCTCCCAGCAGCCCCTCACACCCCCTCATTGTGTCCCTCCATGCAGGGCTGGTTCTCGCTCTCTCGGTCCCGCTTCGCCATGGGCTGCAAGTCGGTCTCTGCCCTGCAGTACGGGGCCTGCATGGAGCCGCTGGTCCGGGTGCGCGCCAGGTGAGAGCAGGGGGCTGCGGGTCGGGAGTGAGGGGCACCGGCAGGGCTGGGGGGGTCCCAGGGCTGGGCTGGCGGGGGGCTGCGGGTCGGGAGTGAGGGGCACCGGCAGGGTTGGGGGGGTCCCAGGGCTGGGCTGGGCTGGCGGGGGGCTGCGGGTTGGGAGTGAGGGGCACCAGCAGGGCTGGGGGGGCTCACTGTGAGGGGCACCGGCAGAGCTGGGGCGGGGGGGCCAGGGCTGGGCTGGCAGGGGGCTGTGGGTCGGGAGTGAGGGGCACCGGCAGGGCTGGGGGGTCCAGGGCTGGGCTAGCGGGGGGTGTGGGTCGGGAGTCAGGGGCCCAGGGCTGGGCTAGCAGGGGGCTGTGGGTCGGGTGTGAGGGGCACCGGCAGGGCTGGGGGGGCCCAGGGCTGGGCTAGCAGGGGGCTGCGGTTCGGGAGTGAGGGGCACCGGCAGAGCTGGGGCGGGGGGGCCAGGGCTGGGCTGGCAGGGGGCCGTGGGTCGGGAGTGAGGGGCACCGGCAGGGCTGGGGGGGGCCAGGGCTGGGCTAGCGGGGGGCTGTGGGTTGGGAGTGAGGGGCACCGGCAGGGCTGGGGGGGCCCAGGGCTGGGCTAGCGGGGGGCTGCGGGTCGGGAGTGAGGGGCACCAGCAGACTTGGTTTCACGCTGGGCACGGAAATGGTGAAACACCCCCCCACGATCTGTAATTTCCGGAACCAGAGACTCTTGGAAATGTGGGGCTGGAAGGGACCTCAGGAGGTCGCCAGGTCCGGCCCCCCGCGCGGAGGCAGGACCGAGTCACCCCAGACCAGCCCAGACAGGGGTTTGTCTGACCTGGTCTTAAAACAATAAACCAGGATTTACCCGCCCCGGCTCGGGTGGGGGTTCCCCGTCTGGGCCGGGCTGTGAACGACCTGCAGGGGGCGCTCCCCAGACCGAGAGAGGGGGTCAGTGGTGTGGTTCCCCCTTCCAGCGAGGGGGAGAGCGGGCAGGTCGCCTTCCAGGTCATCCCAGAAGGATGGGACCCGTCCGCAGAGGCTGCTGAGGGGTCACCGGCCGTGGAGGAAATCGGGCCCCAAGACCAAGGTGAACTCATGGACAAAGAACTGCACCGAGAGCCCAGGGCTGGGCTGGCAGGGGGCTGGCAGGGGGCTGTGGGTCGGGAAGGGCACCAGCAGAGCCGGGGGGGGTGGGGGTCAGGGCTGAGCTGGCAGGGGGCCGCAGGTTGGGAGTGAGGGGCACCGGCAGAGCTCGGGGGGGTCAGGGCTGGGCTAACAGGGGTTGTGGGTCAGGAGTGAGGGGCACCGGCAGAGCTGGGGGGGGTTCAGGGCTGGGCTAACGGGGTTGTGGGTTGGGAGTGAGGGGCACCGGCAGAGCTGGGGGGGTCAGGGCTGGGCTAGCAGGGTCTGCTGGTTGGAAGTGAGGGGCACCAGCAGAGCTGTGGGTCGGGGGTCAGGGCTGGGCTAGCAGAGGGTTGTGGGTCGGGAGTGAGGGGCGCAGCAGAGCTGCAGGGGGGGGGGGAGTTTTGACACCCTTTTTGTTGAACGTCTCTCTAGTCTTGCGGCAGCGAAAGGGCCCAGGGAAAACGGAGGATCCTGGGTCCCCCCTGGAGGCTGCCCCCGAACCTCCTGATTCCCCGAAGGGGGCCTCATCCCAGGACCCACTGACCTGGTTCGGGATCCTGGTGCCCCAGAGCCTCCGGCAGGCTCAGAGCAGCTTCAAAGAGGGTGAGTCCAGGGCGCCCCCTAGAGGGGACAGGCCCCGGGCCCCATTTCTTCCCCCCCCACCCCAAGCCAGCCGGCCCGTCTCTGCTGACCCCCGTGTCTCCGCAGGGATTCTCCTGGCCGGGGAGATCGCCAGCCTGCAGAGCGACCTCCAGGCCACGCGGGCGCAGTATCGGGCGCTGCTGGAGAGAAGGCGCCACCTGCTGGCCACAGAGGGGTAGTGTTGCCGATGCCCCCCTGGGGCTTTCGCACCCCCCACGCTGGGCAGGGCGTATTGCGACCTCCGACAGCCCTGTCAATAAACTGGGATCGCTGCTCGGGTGTGTCCGTCTGTCCGTCCCTGCCGGGGGGTCTGGGCCCTGCTCTGCGTCCCCCCAACTCCCTGCGAGGTCCGCGTGAGCCCCTGCTGCAGGGAGTGCTCTGCCTTGGGGGGCTCGGGGCAGCACTGGGAGATGCCAACTGCCTTGGAAATGTTCAAGAGAAACTCTGCCTCTTCCCTGCCCCCCAGCCTGCGTGGGGCCCCGCGGGGACAGGGCCGTCCTGGAGAAAGGACAGGACAGGCTCTGGGCGGGGAGTGGGATCTAGGCTTTAGAGCAGGGGGGCTGGGAGCCAGGACTCCTGGGTTCTCTCCCTGGCTCTGGGAGGGCAGTGGGGTCTAGTGCTTAGAGCACAGGGGCTGGGAGCCAGGACTCCTTGGTTCTGGCTGGTTTGTGATCTCGGCTGTTCCAAGCAGACTTGCCCTGTCTCTCCAAGGGGGTCAGGGCTTGCTCCGGCGTGACTCTGGATTAACTGCCTGGGAGCCCGTGGGGTCCCTGCTAAGAGGGGAGGGGCTCATGGCAGCATGTGAGGGGTTCATGGTGCAGTGCCCTCCTTGCCCAGCGGGAGGTGCTGGGTGGCCCCAGGCCCGAGCAGTAACCAGCCTGTCCCCCATGGTCTAGCGGCCCGGGTTCGACTCCTGGTGTGGGAAGCAGCTGCTTGTTTTCTTGGTGAGGCACCGGTGCCTCTTGCGGAGCCGGCCCAGAGCCCGGGGTTCTCCTGGTACCTCGTATGGAGCAGGGGCTGGAGGATGCTTCATTTTTACCCCTCTGAGTGCAGCTCTAGAGAGCCCCTGTTCCCCACTCCTGCTGGAATCTGGGCACCAGGACTCCTGGGTTCTCCCTCCCCACTCTAGGAAGGAGGAGGATGGGGGGCTGGAAGCCAGGACTCAGGGAGGTGAGTGGGCATTTGGGGGCTAGGCTGCTGTGTTGGAGCAAGCAGAGGACTCCTGGGGGCTGTCTGCCCCTTCCCCCCATGCCCAGAGATTGGGGGTCAGGCTGGGTGCAGGAGGGTGGTGATTGGCACAACCCCCCATTTAGCACCTTGGGGGGGGGTAGTCCCTCACCACACCCCCAGGGGCCACCCTCCCTCCAGGATTTGCTCCCTGGGACAGTGTTCCAGAGTTGGAGGGAGTCACCCCCACCCCTGCTGCAAGGGGGCAAGCCTGGGGGAATCTCTGGGGCCCCCAGCCCTGTCTGGGGGTGCAGAGGGCAAAGCCCCCCTCAGGCAGCCCCCACAGCTTTTCCCTCACTTGTTTTCAAAATCTGGGGGTGAGCCCTGGGGTGTAGGTCATGACTTCACAGCCCCCTGTGCTCCAGGCCTGCCCCTGGCAGGGATGGGGGGGGTGAGAGTGACAGAGCCCTCACAAGGGCCCACCCCCCCATGCTCCAGGCAGGGATGGGGGCAGGGTGAATGAGAGTGACACAGCTGCACCCACCCCAGTGTTAATTGCTCATCAGTAAGGGGCCCAGCCCTTGCAGCCTGAGAGGGACAGGGGGGTACTGCTCACATGCCCCTGCAGTAGTGTAGCTGTGGCCCAGGCTCCCCCCCAGAGCTGGGTACGTCTGAGCCCCAGCCAAGCTGTGTTTGGGCTGCTGTGTCCCCCCTGCCCTGGGCCAGAAGTGGCTGCATTACACTGCAGAAGCCCTTGCAGAGCCTGGCCCAGGCTGCAGGCCCATACTGCTGCCAGGAGCAGGAATCCACAGCCCCCTTCCCCACCATAGGCAGCAGCCTGCTCCCTTGGGCCAGGGGCCAACCCTGGGGCACCTGCCCCAGGAAGCAGCAAGAGGGGGACAGGCGGCAGCCTAGGGCAGGGCCGCAGAGCCCCAGGGAACTGGCAGACAGTTGAGGTGACTTGAGAGTTGCCCCCCTCCAGCTGATGGCAGGGGATAGAACTGATTCAGGCTGGTGTGACCCCAGCAGAGCACAAGGGGGCAGAGGTGGTTGAGGGAGGAGATGGGGAGCCCAGGGCTATGAGGTGAGGGGAACCCCCCCACAAACAGGCAGAGCCCCCCATACTAAACATTGCTACAAATTTATTACAGAGCTGTCTGTCTTTCAAGTACAGTTGAAAATAACCAACGTCCCCGGGAGTACAGAGCGGACGGGCGCCCGCAGCACCCCCCGTGTGGCACTTGCTAGTGCGGAGGGCCCGGGACCCGAGGGAGGTGGGGGAGCCAGGTGCCCTCCACGGGCAAAGCGGCCCGCAGCACCTCTGCATAAAAATATAGAGTTCTCTGGGGGGCCCCCCCGCTTGGCAAGAGATAAATAGGAGGAAGAAATCTGTACAGCAGGGGGCAGCGCCCACTCCCCCACCCTGGGGGCAGAGCCCAGCAAGGGGCACCATGCTGTGATCCAGCCCTCCCATGGCCAATGGGAGGCACAGTAGAGGGCTGACACCTGCAGCACTGAGCCCCCTAGCAAGGGGCTGCGGGTCACAAGGGGCAGGGCAGCCCTGTGATTTCAGGCTCCAATTGAGTGGGGGACTGGAAGAGCTGGGGCAGAGCTGCCAGGAGGCAGTGGAGCTGCCATGGGGTAGCCCCCCCTCCCAAACCATTCCAGGAGAGAGGCTGGGGGCCCGCCCAGGGGTGGGATTGAGGGGGCTGTGCCATGAACCCCCCCCAAACAGCTGTGGGAGGCTCCAGCAGCCAGAGGAGATGGGCAGCTCTGCCCAAGGAGCCATGGGGCTGTGATGAGGGGCCCTGAGCCCCCGCCCCCCCAAGTGGGAGGGGTCAGAGGGAGGGCCTGGTGGGAGCAGGGGGAGTTACAGCAGCTGGCAGGAGGTCTTCTTGCGCCCACGCTTGGCCTGCAGGGCAGCCCGTGTGGCCATCTCAAAGACCTCGCGCACCCCGTCCTTTGTCTTGGCCGAGCACTCGAGGTACCCGAAGGCGCTGATCCGGTTGGCCATGTCCCGGCCCTCCTCCGGCTTCACCGGCTCCTGCAGGGGCAGCAAAAGTGGTCAGCGCCAAGGGTCTCCCCAATCCTGGGGGCAGTGGGGTCTGGGAGCCAGGACTCCTGGGTTCCATCCCCTGCTGGAGTGGGGTCTGGCAGGTAAGAGCAGGGCTGAGAGCCCAGTACAGCCAGCCCAAGCAGCAGCACTGTCCTGGGATCTAAAGGGTTAATCAGGGAGGAGCGATCAATCTCAGAAGGAGGCACTTTCCTTAAGGGTGGGGGCAACCCCAGGGTGCCCAGGACAGACAGCAGGGGGCACTCTCCCTGGGGGGGTGGAGCCCCAGGGTCCCCAGGACAGAGAGCAGGGAGGCGCTCTCCTTCAGGACAGGGGCTTACCTGCTTCATCTTGGCCAGCTCCCGGCGCGTGTGCTCGTCATTGCGCAGGTCCTTCTTGTTGCCCACCAGGATGATGGGCACATTGGGACAGAAATGCTTCACCTCCGGGGTCCACTTCTCCGGGATGTTTTCTGCACAGGGGGAAGGATCAGCATCAGGGCACCCAGATCATGCCCAGCTCCCCCAGGCCTGGGCTGGCAGCATGGACCCTTGGGCTCTACCCTGGCACTGGGAAGGGCGTGGGGGCTAGTGGTTAGAGCAGGTGGGCTGAGAGCCAGGACTCCCGATTCTGTCCCATGCACTGGGAAGGGCGTGGGGGCTAGTGGTTAGACATGCCAGCTCAGGGCCTGTAGCAAACTCAAGCTGCTGTGTGACCTGGCCACTACAGGGGCCTGAGCCACAGTTCACCTGGGCACCCTCTGCCCAGTATTGAGATCTGGCTCTGGCTGCGGCCACAGGGACCCAGCTGGATCTCCCCAGCGCCCTCTGGCCCAGGGGGCACCCGGCTGCCCAGCACTCACCCAAGCTGTCAGGGCTGTCGATGGAGAAGCACATGAGGATGACGTCCGTGTCAGGGTAGGACAGGGGTCTCAGGCGGTCGTAGTCCTCCTGGCCAGCCGTGTCCCACAGCGCAAGCTCCACCTGTATGAGGCAAGGGTGGCAATGGGTAGCTGCCCTCCCAGGCGCTGCTGTTGGGGCAGATGGACACAGGCCATCCCGGGTTCCAGTTCCCACTGGAAAGTCACTGGCTTGGGGTGGCCAGACCCGGTCAGGGTTCCTGAGCTGACTGTTCCTCACCACTCCCGGGCACCCAGTTTTGTCTCAGGCCTCCAGCCATCACCATGGAGGGCAGGAGCTCCAGACAGGGCCTGGGCTGCAGACACCAGCAATCCACAGTCATCAGTTCAGCACCTGCGGCCTGTTCTCTCAGGGCATTGAGAACGCTACTGGGCCCCAGCCAGCTCCCTCCAGCAAAGTACTGTTTGTTCAGAACAGAAGTGAGCCAGAGAGACCAGATTTTCCCACAGCTCAGATGCAGGGCTGCCTTGGCATCTCCCACCTGGGGACCCTGCCAGGGGCGGAGTACTCACCCTGGGCCTCCCCCCAGGTCAGACACTCCACGCACCCTCAAGGCCTGTGTAGTCCAGGTTCTTTGGGGACCAATCACTAGCCTGCCCATTGAGATACACATGGATTTCAAAGGCCACTTCTCTACTCTAGCTACTGTGTGTGTCCACAGCCTGCCTCCCCCACGGCTTCATAAGCACCGCATCTGTCCCAGCCCTGAGCCGGGCTGCTGGGCAGACGGCCAGGCTCCAGTAACAGCTGGGGGCATGGTAAAGATAGTGTCTCCCTACCCGCAGCGAAGCTCCCAGGGATGGCAACAAGTGGCCTGCCCAGAGACTAAGGCCCCCGTGCACCACCTCAGCATTGTCAGTTTGTTCAGACCCACCCAGAGGGAAGACACTCCCTGCTGCGGTTCATCCCCTGGCCCATCGGTGTCAGTGAGCAGTGCAGGGAAGGGGCAGTGGATATTCAGAGTTAACAACCCTGGGGAAGTTAACTGCAGCGCAGCACTTGCAGGCGGGCACATCAAAGCTAGACAGTTCTCCCCCAGCACAGCCACTTCCTGTTAACTCCGGAGGGTGCAGGGTGCCATTGCCTCCTCATCCGCGGCTGGTCCAAAGCCAGTCTCCCCTCCCACCCTCCTCAGGACAGACCCCAAGCTCTCCTCCCTGTGGAGGGAGGCAAGGGTAACAGCCCGCCCCAGCCAGTCTGGCGGCATGGTACCTGTTTGCTGTCCACCTCGATGTCAGCCACGTAGTTCTCGAAGACGGTGGGGACGTAGACCTCTGGGAACTGATCCTTGCTGAAGACGATGAGGAGGCAGGTCTTGCCACAGGCGCCATCTCCCACGATAACCAGTTTCTTCCGTATGGCAGCCATCTCTGGCCCAGGGGAGAGGGGACTCCCGTTACAGGGGCGCCACTGCAGCAAGCTAGACCCCAGCCTGCTGGAGGCAGACTCCATGGAGGGGAATCTGCTAGGCAGGCACAAGGCCTGGATGTCCCCCCAGGCTCTGACAGCTGGAACAAGGAAGCCGGTGCCATGTGGGGTGCTCTATGGGGCATGTGAGCTAGCCCAGGGGAAATGCTAGAGAAAGTGATCGGGGAAGGGAACTGAGTGATGTAGACAAGCCCAGAGCCCCCCACTTATACCCTAGACTTTCCAGCCTCAGTCAAGCCTCTCCCCTGCCCCTCACTGGAAACCCAGGGCATGGGCCAGACTAGACTCCAGGCTCCGCAGGGATGACTGAAAAAGCAAGGCCTGCTCCCCTAGCTCACAGAGCAAAGCTGGCCTGTATGAATTCCCAGCCTCAGGCTGCACAGAGGTCTGGGTTAGACCCCTGCCTCTGCCATGTTCCGTGTGACCCCTGAGCCAGCCACCAGAACCCAAAGGAAGCTGGCACCTAGCCCCATTTTAGGCAGCTGAGGAGCCTTGCCCTAGTGACTCAGTTTCTCCAGTTACTCTCCTACCCTTTGATTAAGATGTCAGCTCTCTGGGCTGGGGCCTGTGGCAGAACAATGCCCCCCTCCCACCCTGACCTGCTGGGGCCTACGCAGTGCAGCCGTGAGACACAGAAGGGGAGGTCGGGGATAGAACTCCAGAGACCCAGGGTCTATTCCTGCCTGCCACAGGGTGACCACATGCAAGTCACTGACTCTGTGCCTCAATTTCCCCATCTATAGATATGGGAGACTCCCTGGCAAAGCCCTTTGAGATCTGCTGCTGAATAGCGCTAGGTACTGCTGTGACTATTTAATGACACTGTTCCGCCAGCAACTTGCCGATTGCTGTCCCACTCACCCTGGAGCGGCTGGGGTTAACCCTCCCCAAAGCAGTCAGACTGCCACCACAGATGGGACCCAGCACTCCAATGAAGCTATATTCCACTCTCCACTTGCAGAGTCCTGGCGGTAGGGATTGAGGTCCAAGCCAGCTTTGCTGGGGCCGAGGTCCTAGCAGCTTTGCTAAGCGGGGTGGCTGGCTTCCTAAGGCCAGGCTGTCTCACGCCAAACCCTGGCTTTGTGTGTTTTTAAGAGGGGAGGGGCCCAGCAGCCGGGTGATTCACCACTTTGGCCACTGGGCTGCAACAGGAAGTTTCAGAGGCAGGCAAGTTACACCCACATGTGGCGCGTGAATGGCATTCCCAGGATCACCCACCCGCACTTGGAAAAAGTTAGACCAGCAATTTCCAGCAGCCATGGAATTAACCAACCTGCCCCGCTGACACTGACTGCTCCGAGGGTGGGGGGGGTCAGGGAAAGGGGGGCTTTCAGGACTTAAATGATCAGGAAGCAGGAACATGAGAACAGCCATACTATACCAACGGTCCAGCAAACCCAGTGTCCTGTCTCTGACAGTGCCCAGTGCCAGAGCTTCAGAGGGAATGAACAGAACAGGGCAGTTATCGAGTGACCCATCCCAGTAGCCAGCCCCAGCGTCTGGCAGTCAGAGAATTAGGGACACCCGGAGCATGGGACTGCATCCCTGACTCCTACCCTCCAGGAACTTCTCTTGTTCTCTTTTGAGCCCAGTGTTCACAACAGCCCCTGGCAGCAAGTCCCCCACCCAGGGTGACTGTGCTGGGTGAGGTGCTTCCTTCTGTCTGCTTCAAACCTGTTGCCTACATTCAAAGGGCAAAACGTAAACCCTCTGCCACAGGGGAAGGTCTGAACAGGAGTACCACCATGGGCTGCCAGGGGACCCTTGCTACGTGCATTAAACTGAGCTAGCAGGGAGCAAATCCTGTCAGCAGCTGGTAAATCCCAAACTAAAGAGATTCAGGTTTCTAGGCCTCAGTGGGGAGGAGACAGGGCAATTTTTACAGGGCAGAAGGAGCTGGAAGCATCAAGACCAACAGGGTTTAAATCCTCACCATATTCGAGCACACTCATCTCATTGTACAGGGATGGAAACTGAGGCACAGAAGGGCACAAAGGAGTTAGCAGCAGAGCTGGGATTAGACCCAGGTCCTAGGCTCCTACCCCAACCCCTATCTACTCCTAGTCTCAGATCACCCAGCAGTACACCAGAGTCCAGGGCACAAATGCAAGACCACCACAGCACAGATAATCTCAGAGGCCAATTCACCCCCAAACCTGGCTAGAGCAGCCAAACAGTAGACTCAACACCTGCAGAGTTTGCTCCTGCCAGGAGAGCAGTGAACCTGGCGGGAGTGAGGGGGGCGCATGTGTCAGCAGATCTGAGCCAGCCCAGAGAACAGAGCTGAGCACAGGCTGACTCTGCACAGAAGTCTGACAGAACACTCAAGTTCCTCAAGGCCGATGGTCCTGAGGTTTGGTAAACTCATGGGTCAGCCATGGGGGTTCAGCACCCAGCCTGGAGGGGCAATCAACAAAGGGCTACAAGAACAGGTGTATAACCAGAAGGGGGCTCTCCCAGGTCACCAGGGAGCACCTCCCACCTCTCTCCTTGGCACAGGAGCTGTCTCTTTGTGCACACCAGGAAGTGAAGGGCCAGGAGGGTGAGGCTGCAGGGGCTAAAGGAGAGAGCCTAGGTGTGAACGGCCAGCCAGATGAAGTCGGGACCTCCCCTCAGATTCACCAAGGATGGGCCTGCCTACCCCATTGAAGCCTTCCCTCAGGCCAGCTGCCTAGAGGCGCCTGCTAGTGAGCTGCTCAAACAGCAGCTGTAGGGGGGGGGTTGGGTACAGGGTGTCCACGGCTGCCCCACCCCAGGCACCAGAGAGGACGATCACATGACTGGGATCCTCCCCACAACCCAGAGGCCAGCACCTGCCCCCCAAACTCCAGAACTGGGGTGCCCCAGCCACCAGGCCAGCCAAGATTCTCCCCACACCCTGGGCTGGAGACCCAGGGGAAACAGGCCTGCTCCCCTGCCCCCAACAAAGCAAACACCCCCCCCCCCGCCCCCTTGGCCTCACCAGTACAGGCCAAACATCCTCCCTCCCCACCTCTGCCCCAGGCAAAGGCTTGACCCCCCCCATATAGACCCCCCCCCGCGCCCCTCCCATATAGACCCCCCCCGCCACCAACTCATCCACAGGCTCCCTCCCAAATAAACACCCCCCCCCCGGCCCAGCGCCCGCCCCGGGGCGCAGCAGCCCCTCCCCCACGCCGAGCTCACCCCCGCCGCAGCCTCTGCCACATGGACCCGCCCCCCCGGCCCGGAAGGGAGGTGGCTCGCGCTCCCTCTCCCCACCGCCCAGTCGGCCGCGCATGCGCAGAGAAACTTCCAGACCGCACCCAGGGTTCTATTCCCCCCCCCCCGCGCCCGGCGCCGCGCGCCGACCCCTCCAGGGCCACGCCCCCTCCCACAGCTCCCAACCAATCAGCTACCGCTTCCTCCCGCAAGCCAAGCGGCCCCGGGGCGCGTGACCCTCCCCCCACACACATACACACCGACAAACCAACCCCCCAAGCCGCCCGCGAGCGGCGCATGCGCAGAACGACCCCCACCCTCCTCAACCGCCGCCCCGCTCCCCAGCGCCGCGCCCAGCCGGCCACGGAGCGCCGCGGTTCCCGCGCAACCCGACCCGCACCGACCCCACTCACTGCGGGCTCTCTCGGCCACCTCCACTGCCGGCTGAGCCGCCGCCCGGACGCTCCAACCACCTCCTCACGATAGTCCCACCCACCCAGCGCGATGGACAGCGCACACCGACCAATAGCAGAGGCCTTAAGTACCCGCCATCGCCAATCCCCGGCGGTGGGCAGGGCTGACACGCCTCGAAGCCCCGCCCGTTGCATGATGGACAAGCGAGCCCAACCAATGGAAAGGGAGAGCACCCAAGATCCAGCCAATCCCCGCGGAGGGCGGGGCTGGAGGTGGCTTTCAGCCCCGCATTTTTGATTGACAACTACGGCCTCCCAATCGCACCACACGAAGGGACCAAACGAAGTTTGCCCCGCCCACACTCTGACAAACGGCGAAGAGGACCAATAAGAGTGTGTCATTTTATAGTTAACCCAATCATCATTCGAGGGCGGGGCAATGAATTCACAAGCCTCCGCCTCAGAGGTAGATTGACAGGCGAAGAGGCCAATGAGACAGAATTAGGCCAGCAAGCCATCCAATTGCTGTCGGAGGGCAGGATTGGCGGTCCCCCCAAGGCCTGAGACTCACCGCGCAGCGGCCAAAGGGCGGGCGGGAGGCATTTTCCTCGCCAATCCCGCCGCAGAGCGGGGCTCCCGACGCTCAAAATAGCGCCAATCACTTTGACTGACAGCACAAAACAACCAATAGGGACAGCGGCCCAGCCATGACAGCCCCGCCCCCCACGCCTGACCGCGCCCCCCGAGCCCCGCCCAAGCCCGCGACTGACACGTGGAGCGGGCCAATGGCCGCGCTTCCCGCCAGATCGGGACACATGGAACGCTGTGGAACACGTTGCCTCCGGCGGCGACGGGCTCCACGTCAATGAGACCCCTCCCCCCCAGTAACCACGCCCCTTGCACCCCCCTTGGGTAACCCCTCCCCCACCCCAGGAACCCCCCACCAACCCCTCCCCCACTACAGGAACACGGCCCCCAGCACCCCCCCTTCAGGAGCCCCTCCCCCCACCACTACAGGAACACGGCCCCCACCACCCCCGCTTCAGGAGCCCCTCCCCCCACCAACCCCTCCCCCCCTTCAGGAGCCCCTCCCCCCACCAACCCCTCCCCCACGACAGGAACACGGCCCCCACCAAGCCCCCCTTCAGGAGCCCCTCCCCCCACCAACCCCTCCCCCACGACAGGAACACGGCCCCCACCCCCCCTTCAGGAGCCCCTCCCCCCACCAACCCCTCCCCCACGACAGGAACACAGCCCCCAGCACCCCCCCTTGAGGAGCCCTCCCACCCAGGAGCACCACCCCCTTGGGTAACCCCCCCACCCCCAGCTGGGAGAGCCGGGCCCGAGGGGAAATCCCAGCCCCGCCCGGCAGACGGGCACCTGGGACGACGCCATGAGGCCGCAGCTGCGCCCCGCCCGCTCCAGCGCCGGGCTCCCCTGCCGAGTCAGAGGCGCGGCCACGAGGACGACACGCCGGGCGCCCATCAGCCACCCCCGCGGGCGAGCGCTGCCGCAGGGACACGCGAGGGCCTTTCCCCCTCAGCGCCGTTTGCCAAGCACGGGGGTAAAATCCAGCTCTCGCCTAAGCAGGAGCTCCCCAGCCCCGAAGGGCACGAGGGCCCGCCGGGGCTAGGAACAAGCCTGGACCATGCGGGCGCCGGTTTGGCCCTGCACCCAACGCTTGCATTTCCTCAGTAGCAGCTGCAGCTCGTTTATGACGGGGCAGACCTGGAGCGAGCGGGACCCCGGCAGTGATGTTTGGGGTGAGGGACACTCTAGCCCCAAGGGGGCGAGACAGCCTGCCTGGAACTCCCTGCTAGGCATTTACTGGCTGCCCACGGGGGGAGAGGAAACTGAGGCATGGCCCCACCCAGGTTTTTGCATAGATCTGTGCCCGGTGCAATCCAGAGTTGGGGTACAATCCACCCCCGTGAATAGATTCCAGGGGAATTGCACAGCCACACAGGGTGGGGGGCTGTTAGCCAAAGGCCAGGGCTCCCCCAGCACAGCTCTTCTCACTACACAGGCCTTGGGAGCTGGGGAACTCATTGCCACTCGACTCCTTGCAGCAGCAGAGGGCACAGTGGAGGGGTAGGAGACAGAAGCTCTGAGCTCGGGCCCCCATCCTCCCCTAGGGAGCGGGGGCCGTAGGTGCCCCCAAGCAGGACATGGGGAGGGCTGAGGGGGCACAGGCTGGGCTGCAGAGGGAATGAGCAGCCCCCAAGAGACAAACCACCCAGGGAAAGTGGCTGCACACCCCCCCCGCCGGTCAGACTGGTGCCTGTGCCGGGAACAGAGCTGTGATCTGGGCTGCCTTTGTAGGGGGGAGGCTGGGAGTGCCCTCCCCTGGTCCCCTCCCCTGGGCTCCTAAGCCCCCCCATGCAGCACCCAGGACCTGGCCTCCCCTTCCAAGGGGGCAGCCATGGAATGCCATGGGGCAGGTCCCCCCCCCCCCCCAAATGACCAGACATGGGGGCGCCGGCAGGTTTTGCAAACGTCTATTTATTCAGTAATTCCTCTCACCAGTTCCGCACTAACTCCCACCCCCGCGCTGCCTCCAGCCAGACAAGCAGCAGACGGGCACCGGCTCCAGCAGCAGGGGGTGGGTTCCCCCACTGACACGCCCCCCCCCCCCCCGCCCCCATATAGAACCGGCACCGCAGGGCAGGAGACGCCCCATCCCCCGTCAGTGAGCAAGTGAGTGTGTGCGGGGGAGGGGGCGGAGTCAAGACAACACGACTAACAGTAAGGGGGGGGTTAAAGCGCCTCAAGAACATGAACAGGACCATGGGGGGGTTCCCAGCAGGGAAGGGGGGCAGGACTCCCCCACCCAGCCCTGAACCTCAGACCAATTCCTGGGGGGTGCCCCCTTAGTCCGTGTTTTGCATCACTTTAACCATAGGGGGCGGGGCGTGGGGAGGCCCCACCCAGCGAACCGGGGGGCGGGGCATGGGGAGGCCCCGCCCCTAGCGGATGGTGTAGCGGACGTAGGGCACCTCGATGTCGCACTCGCTGTCGTCGTTGCAGCAGAGCTCGAAGACCAGGGCCTTGACGTGCCGCCCGATCTTCTTCTTCGACACCTTGGTCACAATCTCCGTCATCCTGGGGGCGGGGCATGGTCAGGGCGGAGCCGGTGGGAACCCCCCCCAGAGGGGGGAACCCTCCCCCAGACCTGCAGCCAACGGCCAGACCCCCAGGACCAGGATAGCCCTGGAAGCGGGGAATCCCCCACCCCGATCCCCCCAGACCCTGAGACACAGAGGAGAGCCTCCAAACCAGGTAAACCTGGCCCCCAATTGCCCCAGAGGAAGGAGGACACCCGCCCCGCCCCCCCGAGGGCTCCCCCAGGTACGTACGGCTGGTCGTGGCGCTCACGCAGCTTGGCGGGCGGCATGAAGAAGGAGTAGAGCATGGAGACGCCCTGCGACAGCATGGTGATCTCCAGCCGGTGCTCGCTCTGCAGGGGCGACGGGGGGGGGTATCAGACAGTGCCCAGCCCCTCCCGATCCCCCCAAACCCGCCTTCATCAGCCCCCCCCCGCATGGTGATCTCCAGCTGGTGCTCGCTCTGCAGGGGGGACGGGGGGGGTGTCAGACAGTGCCCAGCCCCTCCCGATCCCCCCAAACCCGCCTTCATCAGCCCCCCCCCGCATGGTGATCTCCAGCTGGTGCTCGCTCTGCAGGGGGGACGGGGGGGGTGTCAGACAGTGCCCAGCCCCTCCCGATCCCCCCAAACCCGCCTTCATCAGCCCCCCCCCCGCATGGTGATCTCCAGCTGGTGCTCGCTCTGCAGGGGGGATGGGGGGGTCAGACAGCGCTCAGCCCCCCCGCCAACCCTCTCCGTCATCTCCCCGCCCCCCCACATGGTGATCTCCAGCCGTGCATGCTCTGCAGGGGGTACAGGGGGGTGTCAGACAGCACCCAGACACCCCGATCCCCCCAAACCCTCCTCCATCAGCTTCCCGCCCTCCACCATAGTGATCTCCAGCTGGTGCTCACTCTGCGTGGTGGGGGAGGGGGGAAAATCAGACACACACACACCCCCCTCGCTCTGACACCCCCACACCCAGGTTTCACCTTGAAGTAGGCCAGGAACTGGCGCAGCGTCATCTCCTCCCCGCTGGGCTGCACCCCCTGCACCTCGAACCGGTCCCACAGCGTCCACTCGATGTCGTAGTACTGGGGGGGGGGGAGGGGGGAGGGAGGAGAATGGGTCAGAGACACTGGGGGGAGGAACCCCCAGCCCAGCCCAGCCCAGCCCAAACCACCCCCTACCACAGCCACTCATCATTGTATGTCAGGGGGAGGGGGGTGGAGAGGAGACGAGTGAGTGCAGGGCGGGGCACAGATTGGGGGGACCCACCTTGTTGTTAGGGGGCAGGGGATAAGGGCTGGGGCCCCCAGGAAAGTGGCCCTCACCTTGTTGCGGGGGCAGGCGATAGGCTCGGAGAAGCCGAAGAAAGGCAGGGCCAGGTTAAGGAAGCCATTCTTGTAGGACTCTAGCCGCTTGTGGCCCTGCACCACTTTGTACAGCTCCAGACACACCAGCCCCACCACTGCTGCTGTCGTTGTGGCGATGGCCGGGATGATCTTCCCAGCAATCAGCTTGCTCTGGGGAGGGACAGAGACATCAGCATGGGGGGGGGGGGAGGAGAGAGAGCCGCAGCAAGCCCCCCACTTCCCCCCAACCGGCCGAGGCCGCAGCCCACCTTGTGCCGGTCGGCAGGCGGGATGTCGTAGTTCTCAGCCCGCAGGTTCGACGCCGCCACGATGAAATCCATGTGGAAATTAGTGTCGTCGTCCTGAACCAGAGAGAGGGTCAGAGGGAAATGCAGCCACCTCTGGGGTGGGGCAGCTGGGGAACAGCCATATATAACTCTTCTTGGGGATGGCTCGCGCAGTGGTGAGATGCAGCCACCTTTGGGTGGCAGCCAGGGAACAGATGCAGAATAATGCCACATATGACCAACACCTGCTCCCAGGGCCGGCCGGCCTGCACCCCCCTGCCCCCCATCCTGGCTCCCAGGGCCCGCCCTGCCCGGCTCACCTTCTCGAAGTCGATGGGGTACATGCGGAAGCTCTGCAGGCCCTCAGGGCTGGGCAGGCTGGATTTCAGCTCCTCCAGCCGGCTGTCGTCTGGGGGCAGAGCAGAGCCTATGAGCGCCTGGCAACGACACCCGCGACCACCAGGAGCCCCGGGCTCCATGCCAGGGGCCAGCCCTCAATGGCAGCAGACCCCCCACCCCCGAGTCACGGTGCCCCAGGGCACGCCAGGACAGCCCGCATCCCCCCCCCAGCCCGGGCCGCAGTGCCCCAGGGCACGCCAGGACAGCCCGCATCCCCCCCCCAGCCCGGGCCGCAGTGCCCCAGGGCACACCAGGACAGCCCCCCCCGCCCCCCACCAGCCCGGGCCCATACCAACGGAGGCGTTGGCGTTCTGCAGCTCCTGGTCCGAGATGTGGATCCGCACGCCGGACTTGGGCGTGAACTCGGGCACCTGCACCTGGCGCAGCAGTTTGGCCACATCGCCCACGTCCCGCGTGCCCGTGATGCCGTAGGTCTGGGCAAAGAGATTCGCTGCTGCCACGATGTAATCCATGTGCAGGGGCTGGAGGGGGGAGAGAAGATGGACGTTAACCCTGAGCCCTACTGACAACAGCCCCCCCTGTAATCCATGCACAGAAGTGTGGGGGACAGATGGGCATTAACCCGGACCCCTAATGACGACACACACGCCCTGTAATCCATGTGGGGGGCTGTTGGGGACAGATGGGTGTTAACCCTGACTCCTAAGCTAGTAATCAATGTGCTGGGGGCAGAGGGAGGGAAGACAGGCGTTAACCCTGACCCCTAATGATGCCCCCCATACTCACGTTGCTGTCGTCAAAGGTGAGCGGGTGGGGGCATCTCTTGGGCCCTGACCAGAACAGGGTGCCGGAGTTGGTCTTCTGCAATACACCAGAGGGGGGCGCGGTCAGAGCGGGGGCCCGGGGGGGCTGCTGGCTCCGAAGGGGGCCGGGGGGGGGCTCACCTGGTGGGGCGGGAAGTTGTGCAGCAGCTGGCGGATGTTGTTGCTGTACTGGGAATGCCAGTGGCGGCAGGCCCAGCCCACGCAGTCAGCCCAGCCCCGGGGCCGCTCGCTCACCAGGCTCTTGTTGACGGCCTCCAGCACCTCCAGGGGCTGCGTGCCCGGCAGCTTGAGCGTGCGCTCCGTGAACTTGGGGTCTCTGGGAGGGGGGACACGGCGCACACAGTCAGAGGGGGCAGCCCCCCCAAGACCCTCCCGCCCCCAGGGGCAGAGCGCCCCTCCCCCACGCCACTCACGAGATGTACTGGTTGACGCTCTCCGCCGGCTGCTTGAAGAGGCCTTCGAACTCGTCACGGGCCCACTGCGGGACAGAGCAGGGTCACCGGGGTGGGGGGAGCCCCCCAGGTCAAAGGGCAGCACCCAGGGAAGTCGGATGAATTAGAGTCCAGCCCCCGAGCCGAGGAAAGAACCCAGGAGTCCTGGCTCCCAGTCTCCCCGGCTCTAACCCCCTGGACCCCACTCCAGGAGTCCTGGCTCCCAGCCCCGCCTGCTCTCACCTACTAGACCCAACTCCCTTCCCAGCCCCCGCGGGGAGGGAACCCCGGCGTCCAGGCGCTCACCTGCAGTGTGTGCTCAATGGCATTGGGGAAGTTCTTGAGGGTGCAGATGGGGATGGATTTCTCGGGCGGGTCCTGGCTGGAGCTGTACGACTCCGTCAGGAAGGGGATCACCACCTGGACGTTGCCCTTGGTGCCCAGCGTGCCCGACTCCAGCAGGGGCTTGCGGTAATAAACGCACCGGCGGTCCATGTACATCCCTGGGGGACAGGCAGATAGGGTTAGCACCAGCATGATGGGGCGGGAGACCCTAGGACCACAGCAATGGGGGGCCGGGATGGCTTGCCCGGCGCTGAGATGCAGCCACCTCTGGGGCAGGGCAACTGGGGAACAGCCACATATAACACTGCACAAGGATGGCTGGCATGGTGCTGAGATGCGGCAGGGGGACGGCCCCACCCACGCGTCACTCACTGGCATCCACGTTGTCCAGCGCGTTGGCCACGCCGTCCAGGCCCTCGAAGAAGTCGTCGTCGTAGACCCGCTCAGTGTCGGGCCCCACGCGGTCCTGGTGGCTCGTGATGCGGATGTTGGGGTTCATCTGTCGCACCGCAGCCGCTGCTGTGTCGGACTTCATTTTCTGGGGGGAGCAGGGACCCGGAGTTAGTAGCCCGAGATACGAACGGAACCCAGGCGTCCTGGCTCCCAGCCCCGCCCCTGGCTCGCAGATCCCGCTCCCCATCGCCCCCCAGCGCACCGTGACGTCCCAGGGCCGGAAGAGGAACTGGCGGTTGAGGTTGGATTTCTCGATGGTGTCCATGTCGGTCACGGTCACCTCCCCGCCGTCCCCACACGCCAGCCCCAGCAGGGCAAAGTTCTTCAGCAGCTCGCAGCCGATGGCACCGGCGCCCACCTGGGGAGGGGGAGACACGGGGCTGAGGGGGCAGCGCTGGGGGAAGGTTCCACGCGCCCAGACCGGGCTGCACCGGGGTCCAAGCTCAGCACCCTGCAGTGCAGGCCACGGGACCCCCACAGCAGGCGTCGGCCCCAGAGCCAGCAGCTGGGTTTCTCCCCCCGGGCGTTTGCCTCGAAGGAGCTGGGATCAGACTCCGGCTAGCCAGCAGCTCCAGCTCGTCCCCCCAGGGGCCGCGTCACCCCTTTGAGCCCCGTGAACCAACAGGGTTTGCTGTGGGGCCGAGGTCTGGGGGCTCGGGACCCCGCAGTGACAGGAGACCCCTCAGGGCCCGGGGGAAACCCGGCTGCACTCACCAGGAAATACTTCTGCTGCCCCAGCTTGGCCTGCAGGTCGGCCCCGAACACGGCGATCTGCCCGTCGTAGCGGCTGTTCCTCTGGGGAGAGGGGGAGGGAAAGTTACCCCGGCGCCAGCCTCCCCGCCGCCCCCCCAATCCCACCCCGCTGCTACCCCGGCGCCGGGCTCCCCGCCTCCCCAGCTCTGCCAGTGCCCCCCAATCCCACCCCGCAGCCCCGGCGGTCGCTCACCGGGCGGCACTGCTCCTCGCTCAGCACCTCCTTGCTGTCCTGGGGCAGACACTCCAGCGCGTCGAAGTAGAGCCACTGTGTGATGGGCATGAACTTCCCGGAGCAGGCCTGGGGCCGAGGGGGGGGCGTCAGGACGGGGCCACGCTGGCCAGCCACGCCCACGCACCACGGCCCCCCGGACGGGGCTCCCCGTACCCCAGAGGACACGGGCCCCCAGCAGCGTTCAACAGCGGGGCCCAGCCCCCAACTCGGGAGCCTCAGAGCTTTCCAGCCCCGCTCCCGCTCCCCTCCCAGAGCCGGGGACAGACCCCCGGAGACCTGGCTCCCAATCCGTGAGCCCCACCCCCACCAGACCCCGCTCCCCTCCCAGAGCCGGGGAGAGACCCCCGGAGTCCTGGCTCCCAGTCCGTGAGCCCCACCCCCACCAGACCCCACTCCCCTCCCAGAGCCGGGGACAGACCCCCGGAGTCCTGGCTCCCAATCCGTGAGCCCCACCCCCACCAGACCCCGCTCCCCTCCCAGAGCTGCGGACAGACCCCCGGAGTCCTGGCTCCCAGTCCGTGAGCCCCACCCCCACCAGACCCCATTCCCCACCCCGCTCCGGGAACGGGACCCAGGCGTCCTGGTGCTACCTTCATGACCTCCTGGGCAGCCAGCCCCCCGATGAAGGCGTTGACGGGCGCCAGGTCCCCGGCAGCCTGGTACGCCAGCTCCTTGATCAGCTCCTCACTCAGCTTCTCCTGCTTCAGTGCCAGGGGGGCCCGTTCGTTCACCGCCTGGGTCAGCACCAGCACCTCGGCCGCGTCCGCCTGCCGGGGAGAGGGGTCAGCAGCGCCCCACGGGGCGGGGCGGGGGGGCAGGTCACACAGCGCCGCGGGGGGCGGGGGCGGGAACGGGACACAAGGGAGGGGCGGTGACACAGACACACCCCCTGGCCCATCAGCCCGTCCCTAGCCCACAGTGGGCCAGGCCCTACCTCGCTGCGGGGCCGGGGCAGACGCTGGTGCTGCCGCTGGAAGTCGTGCAGGGCCTGGAAGGCCAGGTGCAGTTGGGCCGGGCGGTCGAACTTCCCGAAGTCGGTCACCACGAAGTCGGGCTCGGCCAGCGCCACGCTCAGGGGCTTCTGCAAGGAGCAAGGTGGGGTTGAGGGGCAGCCGGCACAATCCCCCATCCTCTCACCCCCTCCAACCTGACCCCCAACGCACGCTCTGCCTGGCAGGGGAGGGAACCAGGGGTCCCGGGCCCGGCTCACGGACCAACAGCCTGAGCGCGCACAGACCCATGTGATGACGAATGCCATTCACTCTGAACCCTACTGATGGCAGACAAGCTTGGCGGCACCCAGAAAGTAGGAATCTCCTGTTCCACAGAATTCAAGTGACTATGGTTTGCCCTCTGCGGGGCAAGGGGAGGTGCCTAAACCCCCAGGTCAGAAAGGACCCTGTGATTCCCCGCCAGGCAGACACTGTCCCCACTGCTGAGCTGCCCCTTGGCCCCAGGCTGGAGGCAGCAAGTTAGGAAGGAGCTGGAAGAGCAGCCGTCCCCACCCTTGGGCTCCCCAGCCAGGGAGTTGAGGTGGGGGGAGAGCCAGAGCCTGGGGCCTGCCCAGCTGCCCCGCCCGGCCCAGAAATGTGGTTCAGGCCCCACTCACAAAGCTGATCTTCTTGGGCATCTTGACCTGGGAGACAATGCCCCCCCGCACGTACTCGGAGAAGCTGCTGGTGTCGCCGATGCTGAAGGTGTAGGGCCCTGCGGGGGAGAGCGGGGGTCAGCGACGTGGGGTGCACGGGGCAGGGAGAGTGCCCCCCGCTGAACTCCCCTCGGCATGGCACCCCCCAGCACCCAGTCCCAACTGCCAGGGGAGAGCGCCCCCTGCCCAGCCCCTCCGCCCCACTCCCTGGGGGTGCCCAGCATCTCACCCAGCACTTTGATCTCCATTGGGGGGCAGTGGTTGAGCTCTTCCATGCCGTCCACCTCAGTGAAGGAGACAAAGTCCCCGCTCTCAAAGCCGTGCCGAGCCTCGTCCAGGCAGGTCACCTCCCCCGGGCAGCCCTGCCAACACGGAGAGGGGTGAGCCCAGTAGTGCCAGGAACAGAACCCAGGCGTCCTGTCCCCCAGCCCCCACCCCCCCGGCTCTAACCACTGGACCCCACTCCCCTCCCAGAGCCGGGGGGAGAACCCAGGCGTCCGGGCCGGTGTTACCTTGGTGATCATGGAGATCATGGCGCTGAGCGGCTGCTCCCCATTGGTGTCTGTCACGACCATCTCGTCCCCGAAGTCACAGAAAAGCTGGCTGTGGGGAGAGGGGTGAGTGTGGGGCAGCCCCCCCTCCCCGAGATCCCCAACCCCCCCCAGTCTCCAGCCCCCCCCCCCCCCCCCCCCCCCCCGAGATCTCCCCGCCCCCATCTCCCTGATGACAGCCGGCACACCGTCCCAGCCCAGGCTCCGGTTCCACCCCCTCAACCCTCCAGTGCCGGCGAGGGGAGACAGGCTGCTGCCCCCCCGCCCAGCAAGAGGGGAGGAGGCGGTGGCTAAGGAGGGGGCCCCCAGCCCAGCACTCACCCGAACAGCCCCCTGGTGTCAGCCACCACCATCTTGATGCCCTTGCTGTGGCAGACCTCCCCGACCCGCAGCTGCTCCTCCAGAGGCGAGTTGGTGAGAACCACGACCTGCCGCACACGGAGCCCATCAGCGCCGGCCCGCACCCCCGGAGTCCCCCACCTGGCCCGCGCCCCCAGCACACGGAGCTCATCTGCCCTGGCCTGCACCCCTGGGGCCAGCCTCCCGCCACCAGAGCCCCCCACCCGGTCCACTCTGCCCACCCCACCCGGACCCCGTCAGTGGCAGCCTGCGCCCCAGAGCCAGCCCCCTGCCTAAGGAGCCCCACACCCGGCCTGGCCACCCCACAGACGGAGCCCATCGGTGCCGGCCCGCGCCCCCAGGGCCAGCCCCCAGAGCCCCCTACCTAGCACAAAGCCCGTCTGCGCCGGCCCGCGCTCCCAGGGCCAGCCCCTAACCCACCTAGCACACGGAGCCCATCAGCACTGGCCCATGCACCCCCATGCCCCGCAAGTGCCAGCCTGCACCCCCCCAGACTCCACTCCCCAGTGCGCTGGCCTGTACCCAGACTCCCTCCACAGCACTAACCAGCACCTCTGCTCCACCCAGACAACCCCCAGCTGGTGTCCCTAACCAGCCTGCGCCTCTCCTGCATCCCCCCATCCCATCCAGCCTGTGTGCACCCCCCCACCCAGAGCCCCCTCGGCTTGCATCCCCATCCCCGTGGCCCCCCAGCCAGTAGCCCCCCATCCTCCAGCCTGTGCCTCCCTCAGCCCTGCCAGCACCGGTCTGTGGCCCCCGGCCCCTACCCTAACCCCTCCTCCCCCTGCAGGCAGGAACTGATGCAGAGCGCCCCGCAGGCCACCCCCAGAGCTCTGGGGTCTCCAACCCACCTGAGACATGGCAATGGGAGTCTAGCATAGCTGGGGATGGAACCCAGGAGTCTTGATTCCCAGTCCCCCCCTCTTCCCCCTGTTCTAACCACCAGACCCCACTCCACTTCCAGTGCCAGGGAGAGAACCCAGGCATCCGGGCTCCCTCCACGCTTGCGGGTACCTGGAACAGGCTCAGGAAGTCCTCGGTGAGGGCCCCTGTGTGGATGCTGATGGGCACGTAAGAGTTGAGCTCGGCCAGGCGTGGCTGGGAGACCTCGGCCCGGTTCTTCCCCAAATCCTCCTCCCGCAGGTAGAACTAGAGGGCAAGGGCGGGAGGTGAGGGAGATCCCGGAGAGAGGTGGGGCGGGACAGGACAGGCAGAGAGGAGGGGAAGGAGACCAGGAGACACACAAATGCCCCGAGAGGCAGGCTGGGGAGGGGAGGAAGGGCCCGGCCACACCGACAGGCCAGCTGGGCGCGGGGGGCATTTCCAGGCCAGGCACCTACCTGGGAGGCCAGGTCTGCCCACTGGGCGGGCTCAGGGTCGTGCAGGGTGACCGACTTGACACCGCCCAGGGTGATGTTCTTGGCAATCTCCACGCCCAGCCCCCGCAGCCCCGACACCAGGACGCTGGCATTCTGTAGCCGCTTCATGGCCTCGTGGCCCAGCACGTACCTGTGGGGAGGCCGCAGTCAGGGCGGGCGTAGTGCAGGGTGCCCCAGCCAGCCTGTGCCCACAGCTCCAGGAGCCAGGGGCCCTGGGCCCATTCCCCACGTGTGACCCACCACCGCGCCCCTCGGCCTCAGTTTCCCAGACAGGGAAACAGCCTTTGTTCTGGGGCGGTTTTGACGGGGTCCGGGGCGGGCAGACGGGCCCACAGGCTCCTGCTGGGGCCCCTGGGTGTGCCCCCCGCTGATACTTACAGCTGCCTGGAGTACAGGCCCTCGTCAATGTCGGCGTCGCTGCCATTCTTAGCCATGCCCTGTGAGCAGAGGGATCAGAGGTCAGCAGGGCCCTGTGCAGGGGGAGCCCGCTGTGGCCGGGTCATGCCCCTCCCCCCGTGGCACTCGCTGCCAGGGTAGGCCAGAATCGGAGAGAGGGCCCTCAGTCTGATCCAAGGGTGGGGGAGATACCTTGGGAGGTCTGATCTGAAGGAGGAGGTGATAATTGCAGGAGGGTGGGTGTGTGTGGGGGCCCCCCACAACATGCAGACGTCCCCTGGGGGCAGGGCAGGCCGGCATTAGTTCTGGTCCCAGACTGGCAGGACTCCACCCCCCCCCCCGAGTCCTGCTGGGCAGCTAGCGACTGCTGGGTTAGCAGCACCTTAGGAACCCAACAGCCATGGCTGCGAGGGCTCTCGCTTGGGGGGGCGGGGCTGGGTGCCCCGCAGACTCACGTTGGCGGGCGCTGCGCGCGGGTCACTCTGTACGGAGTTGCCAGAGGAGCAGTTTGAACCCGTCTTCGGCTCAGATCCAGACACGCGGCGCTTCTTGGACAACGGCGAGCTGGACATCTGCGGGGGGGTACGGGGCAGAACAGGGGGTCAGAGCAAAGCCCACATCCCCCCAACACCCAACCCTGGGGACACCGGGGGAACCACGCAGCTACTGGATTCCTGAGCAGAGCCAAACACAGGGCGGGGGCTGCTGGGAGGGGGCTGGGCAGGGGTCAGTCTCCCAGGCAGGCAGGGCCTGGGTACTGCTCAGCCCTGCCCCGGGTGCGCTGAGAACTCAGCGCCCCCAAGGGGAGAAGGGAAACCCCAGATTGCTCCACTTCCCCAGGGTCTGAGGGGCCCACACCCCTCCCACAGCTGCAGAGAGAACCCCAGCGTCCCAGCCGAAGCATTGCAACACACGCTCTTCCTACGCCATGCCTCGCAGTGCCCAGCGGCCCGGCACCGCCCGTGTGGGCAGAGACAGCTGCAAGGGGATCAGAAGGGTCAGGATTCAAGTGGTGCTTCCCCTCTGCTAGCAAAAGACGCCACCCCGAGGCTCCTCAAAGGGGCTTCCCCCAGCACCGTACCAGCTTCAGCAGCCTTACGTCAAGCTTAACCCCGCTCCTGCGCCAGCCCACTCTCCCTTGCAAGCCGGCCAACGGTGACACTGCCAGTTAGTGAAAGACTGGTTTATCCACCGGACTGAACGATCTCACTTCAGGGGATGCACCCCCGGCCCTGAGATGCAGCCACCTAGGTGGCAGAGCAGTGATGGAAGAGCCACACAACACTGCACGGGACAGCTCGCCCGGGGCTTTCGGGTGCTCTCGTTCAGCTGATTGTCCCCCAAATCTCTCAGATCGCTGGCTGGGGAACAGCTCTGCTAATGACTGATCCTCTGGTAATTAACCTACCCCCACCCCAGTTGCTGCCAAAGGCTGAGCTAACCCCGACATGCTCCCACAGGAGGCTTCTCTGCAACTCCCAGGCGCCTCCCCTGCTGATTTCACACAACGCTGAAGACCAGAGTTCTTTGAAAGTCATCACCAGGCGGCCGACTTTAAACGTCCGAGCCCTGCGGCAGATCCAACCCCGGGTGCAGAAACACGGAAATTCCAGGCGGACTCAAACCACCACCCACCGGCCCCAGTGCCCGGGACAGAACGACACAGAGATCCCACAAGCCCCACGGATGAGGACGCAGCAGCCACCCCAACTGTTCAGTCCTGTACCACCCGTCTAGTCAGACCGGCGTAAGCCCTGGCGGTGGACACCTTTATCTCGGGATAACCCCGGCTTTTTCCAGTTTAAAACTGAAACCCCTTCCCAAGTGGCATGAACACCCCCCAGGGTTTAAATTCACACCTTCGCTTCTACCGATGCACCGTTCCCAGGCAGAAAGGAGAGCACGCTCACCAGAGCAGCACATGGGCTGCCTCGCCCCACCCCAGAGACAGCCGCATTTCAGAGCCTCCTGAGAATAATCTCCCCCAAATATATCCACTAAAAACCTCATCCTCCCCTCCCCCCACTCCCACCCAAAATTATCCTGCAATAGCTACTTAAAGGGGAATTTAAACGAACTAGGCCCCTCTTCCTCAGCACCAGGCCTATGCTGCCCTTTAAATTCACCCCGTACCATAATCCAAACTCACTTTCAAGTGCAGACAAGCCCCATAGGGGGCCCCAGCAGAGGAGAAGATGGGCAGATCTCCTCTTAACAGTTTCCCAGGGGCTTACTTTCCTTTTGAAAATAAGAAGCCTGTCTCTGGCCATAACGGTGGAGAAAAGCCAGTGTCATGACACAGCAACACCGCCTGAGTCTGCAGAGAGCCTGAGCCCATTGCTGCCCCAAGTACAAGAACCCGAACTGCTGCCCAAACCCACCACTCTGAGCCGCGCGCCCCATTCACTCCAACGGCGTCATTCCATTTCAACACCGGTGACTATCTCACTCCTTAGTGCACATGAAGAACCCCGAGGGCTGGGAGGATTCCCAGAGGCAGGGCCCCAGACAGGATCCAAACTAAGGCAAGCAAGCCATAGGCACCCCGCCAGGGGCTGAGATGGGCTTCCTTTTCCCAAAAGGGCTGGCTGCAGGCTGTCCTGTAACTGAGGGGCAGGGGAGGTCTACACAGCCAACTGGACTGGGATAGACAGGACATTGAGCTGGACAGAAAAGTGTCCTGACATTCACGTGTCCCTGAGCCACACGTTTAACCAAAACAGAAACAACCCCCCGCTGCCCGTCCTAGGACTGCCTCCGAAAGGTTCTGCATTTAAATTCCCTTTTGCTTCGATCCTAAGAGATCCCCATGCACACACCCTGCCCCGAGACACAGAACAAGCAGTGGCTGAGAGCAGAAGAAAGGAACGAGAGACAGGCAGCGGGACGGAGATTGGGACTGTTTGAGCACAGAGGGAATGGTGGCAGATTAAAGGCATTTCCCCACTCAGTGGGTGTCCCTACACACCCTGGCTGGGGTGACTGGGTGCCTGCAGAGACTACACGTCTCAGACCAGGCGTCTGGCTCAGCTGGACTCGCTGGGCAGAGCTCACGGAGCAAAGCAGGAGGGCGGGAGCGCAGGGGCTCAGTCTCGGAGGAGTGGAGGTCCCTGAAAACAGAGTGAGACCTGACAGTGGACCGGCCCACTGATGCGGTTCCTCCAAGGGAGGGTTTCAAAGCTGGGCCAGAGCACCGAACCAGTGGCTGCATGACAACAGGACTCCAGAGAGGGACAGGAATAGCCGGTCGTAACCATCAAACTATGACCCTTCTGGGGACCAACAGCAACGGATGCCACGACACAAGGGGAGGATGGATTGTCCATGCAAGCGGCTGGGACGCTGGGCTAGATGGAGTCTGCACCAGGCCTCAGCCCCTGGAAAGCCGCAGCATTCACGAGCTGCCGACAACCCACCGCATTTCGGCAGCAGCGGGCTCACAAGGCACATGCATCCCCTCACTGAGCTGAGAGGCCTTTTAGGGCCAGAAAAAGCCACCAGGTGGGTTGAGGGCTGATCCACAGCCCGTCAGGCCGGATGAAATGGAGAGGAAGGGGAGCGGGAAGCAGATGAATACGAAAGAGAAACCAGTGTCTCCTGTGCCCCCAACTCACTGCCACAGGCCCGAAGGCAAGGCTGACTCAGCTCGCAAGGTTTAACCCCCCCAACAATCATTCTTGCTGTGACCCCCCCGTGTCTAATGGCGCCCTCTGGCACAGGGCGGGTCCCAGCCTGTGCCCTGTGGGCACCAGAAAGGCAAATGGGCCTCATCTTCTCGGCTGGGTTAGAGGCCGAGATGAGCGACACCCCCTGCCCCGGTGCCCGAAGGCTCAGAGGGCACAAGACGGCAGGGAGCGGGACAGCAGCTGGTTGTCAGTCAGTCACACCAGGGGCTAGCCCAGGACTTCTCCTCAGGGAAGTCAGGGGCTCTCAGGGGAATCCTCCAAGCCAAGGCGGGAAGATGGCAGACGGGGTGCCGCGGGGGAAGGGAGCCCCAGCTGGGCAGGAGAGCAGGAGGCCCCAGACTGCTAGGTGGCTCTGTCACTACCTGGAGTCATGTTTCCTCCAATAGAAACTGCCATCCCCAGAGACCCCCCAGGCCTAGCACTGCTGGGAAAGCAGAGCTGGGCCAGTCAGATTCGCAGCTGAAATGAACATGCCTAGCGCTGGGAGGAGAGGGAGCCTAGGAACTGGGAACCAGGAATCCTGGGTCCTATCCCCAGCTCTGGGAGGGACGTGCTCTCACGTCTTAGACTCCACTCTCCTCCCAGAGCCGGGGAGAGAACTTAGGAGTCCTGGCTCCCAGCCCCCCTGCTCTAACCCACCAGCCCCCACTCCCCTCTCAGAGCCAGGGAGAGAACCCAGGAGTCCTGGCCCCAAAGCCCCACTGCCCAAGGTAACCATGGTCCCACAGGAGGCACAGCCCCCCCAGCTCAGGGCCACGGGACACGAAGTCATGCCAGGGCTCTGCTTCCCCAGCACCCCCTGCCCCACACTGAGCAGGGGGAGGGGCAGTCCCCTCCATCGGGTGGAGTAGCCAGCCGGGCTCAGACCCATCCCCAGGAGCTGGTGAAGGTCCCACGAGGACACCATGAAGCCGCACCCCGCACAGGGGGCTGTACTGCAGGGGCTCCCCCAAGTCCCCCAGCACCAGGGCTCCCAAATCCCTCCCTCAGGGGGACCCCCAGGCCCGGGCAGACAAGGGTCCCTGTCAGCTCAGGGACGTTGGGTTGGGGGATCCAGGTCGGGTCTGAGGAGCCAGGAGAGGACCCTGGCTAGGTTTGGGGGGCCGTGGATGGGTCAGGGGAATCAAGGGGCAAGGGGACGCTGGCCAGGCAAGGGATCCCGGCCTGGGGGGGTCGGGGGGACAGGTCAGTCCCAGGGGGGTTCGGCCCCCACCCCAGGCGCTTCTCGGCCCAAGGAGAATCAGGGACGGGGGGTTCGGGACGGGATCCCGGAACAAGTGAGCCCGGCTGGTCTCTGGGGTGGTCCGGTTCGAAACCCGGTCTATGGGTGGTGGTTTCCCAGCCAGCCGGGCCCGGTCTCGGGGGGGAGGTCTGGTTCGAAACCCGGTCTATGGGGGGGGTTTCCCAGCCAGCCGGACCCGGTCTATGGTGGGGGGGGTCCGGTTCGGGGCCCGGTCTATTGGGGGGGGGTTTCCCAGCCAGCCGGACCCGGTCTATTGGAGGGGGGTGTCCGGTTCGGGGCCCGGTCTATTGGGGGGGGGGTGTCCGGTTCGGGGCCCGGTCTATTGGGGGGGGTTTCCCAGCCAGCCGGGCCCGGTGTCGGGGGGGGGTCCGGTTCGGGGCCCGGTCTATTGGGGGGGGGTTTCCCAGCCAGCCGGACCCGGTCTATGGTGGGGGGGGGGTCCGGTTCGGGGCCCGGTCTATTGGGGGGGGGGATGTCCGGTTCGGGGCCCGGTCTATTGGGGGGGGGTTCCCAGCCAGCCGGGCCCGGTGTCGGGGGGGGGTCCGGTTCGGGGCCCGGTCTATTGGGGGGGGGATGTCCGGTTCGGGGCCCGGTCTATTGGGGGGGGGGGGGTTCCCAGCCAGCCGGGCCCGGTGTCGGGGGGGGGTCCGGTTCGGGGCCCGGTCTATTGGGGGGGGGTTTCCCAGCCAGCCGGGCCCGGTGTCGGGGGGGGGTCCGGTTCGGGGCCCGGTCTATTGGGGGGGGGTTTCCCAGCCAGCCGGGCCCGGTGTCGGGGGGGGGTCCGGTTCGGGGCCCGGTCTATTGGGGGGGGGGGTTTCCCAGCCAGCCGGACCCGGTCTATGGTGGGGGGGTCCGGTTCGGGGCCCGGTCTATTGGGGGGGGGGTTTCCCAGCCAGCCGGGCCCGGTCTATGGTGGGGGGGGTCCGGTTCGGGGCCCGGTCTATGGGGGGGGTTCCCAGCCAGCCGGACCCGGTCTATGGGGAAGTCCGCTTCGGGGCCCGGTTCCCAGTTACCAATGAGGCTGGCCCGGCCCGGCCCCGCTCGCTTCCCCCGCTCGGCTCCTCTCACAAGATGGCGGCTGCCGGGCCCGGAACAAAAACCCCCCTCTCGGGGCCCACGCCAGGCCCCGCCCCCCGCCGCCCATTGGCCGCCCGGCCCGACCGACGCGCCCCGCGACGCTTACGCCGGCCGCCCATTGGCTGGAAGGGAGAGCGGCCCGCCCCGTGACCCGGGACACGCCCCCTGCCGGCTGCAGACACCCGGATGTGGGGAGAGGAACCGGATGGGACGGTGCCCCGCCCATCTCATGAATAATGCATATCGTAATGAATAATAACGACCTCGCCCCCTCAGGTCTCCTACAGGGAGTGGAAGGGGCAGGGCTAGAGATGCGAGAGGGAAGGGGCGGGACTGGGGGCGGGGCGTGGGGCAGGGCTGGGGGGCGGGAGAGTGAAGGGGCGGGGCTAGAGGTGCAGGGCAGGGAAGGGGCGGGGTGTGGGAGAGGGAAGAGGCGGGACTGGGGGCGCGGCGTGGGGCAGGGCTGGGGGCGGGGCTGGGGGGCGGAAGGGGGAGGGGCGTGGGGTGGGAGAGGGAAGGGGCGGGGCTGGGGGTGGGGCGTGGGGCAGGGCTGGGGGGCGGGAGGGGGCGGGGCGTGGGGCGGGAGAGGGAAGGGGCGGGGCTAGAAGGGCAGAGCAGGGAAGGGGCGGGGTGTGGGAGAGGGAAGGGGCGGGGCTGGGGGCGCGGCGTGGGGCGGGGCTGGGGGGCGGGGCGTGGGGCAGGGCAGTGGTCCTCACTACCCACCAGATAAACATTCATTAAATTTGGACCCAAAGTGGGCTGCACAGGATGAAGCAAATCCAGAGTCCCCCCCACACACACCTGCCCGCACATGCCCGCCCGCACACGCCCACACACACGCACACACACCCGCCCACATGCGCCTGCCCGCCCGCACACACACACACGCCCGCCCGCACATGCCCGCCCGCACACGCACACACACCCGCCCGCACACGCACACACACACGCCCGCACGCGCCTGCCCGCCCGCACATGCACACACACACGCCCGCACATGCCCGCCCGCGCACACACACACACGCCCGCGCACACACACACACGCTCGCACATGCCCACCCGCACACACACACACACGCCCGCACATGCCCACCCGCACACACACACACACGCCCGCACACCCAGTGGCAGAGGCCCCAGCTACCCGCGCTCAGCGAGCCGGCCTGGCCCCTGCCCCATTCCAAGCGGGTCGCTCGCCCCGTCCAGCCAGCGCTCGCTGTACGGGCCAGGGAAGCGGCGGCCGCGCTGCAAACCCAGCCCCTCACCCGCGAGCCTGAGCCCGGCTCCAGTGACTCGGGCTGGCGTGGCACGCTTCACACGGCATGGCACAGCCCACTGGGGCTCTGGGTCCTGACGTGCGGGGCGAGGCTCAGAGCCCCAGTGGGAACGGCAGCGTGGCTGCTTTTAGCCCCATAGCAGAGTCAGGGAGAGAACCCAGGAGTCCTGGCACCCAGCCCCCCTGTTCTAACCCCTAGACCTAACTTCCCTCCCAGATAGAAAGAAGAGGAAATAACAGTGAGAGGGGAAGATTGGGGGGCCCAGGAATGTGGGGCACACAAAGCCCCAGGCAGGGGGGAGGTCGGGGACCCTGGTATGGCAAGGGGGTGACAGGGAGGCATACCCAGCGCAGGACTCTGAGCCCTGCCATGTGTGTGTCCCTGGTCCCTACTGGAGGGGGCGAGGCCTGCACCTTTCCCTCCCGGCGGGACCGATTCTGGAGCCCTGTGCCCAGTTCTGGTGGGGGGCGACTGCCGAGGGGGTGGAGAAGAGCCCCTAGACCTGCTCTGGCCTATCTGGGAGGCCAGCCTGGGTGGTCTAGAGACCCCTTCTGCCCTCAAACTCTGGGGTAGTGTAATGGGGCCCAGAGAGGTACACACCCAGGATCAGAAGGGCACATCTAGCCCGGTATCCTGGCTCCAGCCCTCGCCAGCCACACAGGAAGAGGGAATTACCCTGGAAGGGGGGGGGGGGCTTTCTGCCCCCCATGTTAGCTCAGTCCCCCAGTAATAATTAAAATTGGGTTTAATCCCTGAGGGAAGAGGCTCACTATCACTTCCAGAACGCGTCAACCTGGATTAGAACTACCCTGGAACCTTAGCAGATGGGGGGGAGACGCCCCACCTGGCGTGAATCCAGCTCAATCCATACACCCAGGGCCCTAAAGCCAGAAGGGTCTGTTACCCCGTCCAATCTCACACACATGGCACAAGCTGGAGAATTCCCCCTGGATTAGCCCTCCTGGCCACAGCGTCGTCCTAGGAGCTGACGGGGAATGGCCGGGTTCTTGGCGTCAATGACAATCAGTGGCAAGGAGTCCCACTGGCTAACATCTCCCGCTGCCTTTGAGTCCAACCCCTGTCCATGGCATCGAAGGGCTCCTCGTTCTCCTCAGGAGCCGGGGCAGGACTGCACACCCTGGCAGACGTCCTGTATGCTCTGACCCCGTGACCCATAGCGCCCTCTCAGCAAAGCTCTGGAGTCTGAATATTCGGGGACTGAGCAGCGTCCCACATGACAGGGGGCCCTGATCTCGGTTGGGGTCTGGGCAGTGCCAGCATAACAGGGGGCCCTGATCTCGGTTGGGGTCTGGGCAGTGCCCAGCATAACAGGGGGCCCTGATCTCAGTTGGGGTCTGCACATTGCCCGGCACAATGGGGCCCTGATCTCAGTTACGGTCTGCGCAGCACCCAGCACAACGGGGCCCTGATCTTAGTCAAGTGGCTTGCACAGGGCCTGGCCTAACAGGGCTCTGCTTGGCCATACCCCAAACAATCACAAACCTAATCTAAATTTTGCTGGTGCGATTTCCCAGCCATCGCTGTGGTTTTGGTCCCATTAACCCAGGTTTCAGTCTGACTTTCCCTACGTGGATTTTTTTGACTCTCAACTAAGTTTTTGCACATGGAATTTCCCAGCCCTGGTTTGTTTTTCTTTTCTTGTTGGCTGCAAGAAACCAATTTGTTGTTTTCGTCAAAGGCCCTTTGGCTAATTGTCTAGATCACCCTAGAGCATCTCAGGATCACACCCTGTGACCATCCCTCGTATGTTCCCCCACACCGGTGTTGAGAGCATCGCATCTGGGAGTGAAAAACACAACTACACGCACAGGGCAGGGCTCTCAGTGATAACCAGCTTGGCAGGACGCTCAACCCTTCCTACCACAGCTAGATCAAACCCCATCTTCACCAAGGGAACCATCTCCAAGGCCCATATTGATCCCCCAAGCCCGACTCTCTAAGCTGTCCCCTTTCAGAGCTCAAGCGAGTGGAAGGAGCTATCAGAAACTGGATTTGGTGGGTGGGGTTTACAAAGAAATGAGATGCACACATGCAAATCAGCATTTGCAAAATTGCTCCAATCAGCAAACCAGACCAACAAAAAGCCAGTTTGGGGAAGGTGCAAACGAGTGACAATCATAGAATATCAGGATTAGAAGAGACCTCAGGAAGTCATCTAGTTCAACCCCCTGCTCAAAGCAGGGCCAATCCCCAATTTTTGCCCCAAATCCCTAAATGGCCCCCTCAAGGACTGAACTCACAATCCTGGGTTTAGCAGGCCAATGCTCAAACCACTGAGCTATCCCTCCCCCCCCCCCCCCCCCCATCTAATCAATGACTGGCAGGGAAAGGCTGACACAGCTTTCAACCCCAGGCCTCTCTGGACTCCCCCAACAGCGAGAAAGTGTCCCCTGGGCGCTGATATGGGGAAACTGAGGCACGGAGAAAGGAAGTTATGTGCACAAAAACATGCAGCATGTGGGAGAGCCAATACACAGGAGCCCTGGATTCCAGGCTCCCCTGCTCTAACCCACTAGACCCCACGCCCCTCCCAGAGCCAGGCAGAGAACCCAGGAGTCCTGGCTCCCAGGCCCCAACCAATACACTACAGAGAAGCGTGGGGCAGGGAGTGGAGGCTAGATATATGTTGAGCGTCGCTGATTCTCAGCAAAGGATCAGACATTTCGGGGGCAGCCAAAGCAGCCCCCCCAGCGCAATGGGGGTACAGAGGATTCTCTGGGCACAGAGGAGCAAACCAGACAGTTGGGGGGGCAGCACACAAAGGGGGGTCCCCACTCACACCCCTAATAACAAAACGTCAGGGTCACGTGGTGAATTCCCCCTCCTTGCCTCATTCCCCACCACCACCAAGGGCTGTGCCCCCCACCAATGCTGCCCCCATCTCCCTCCTCCCAGCCACACCCTGGTGCCCCCCATACTCCTCGCCCCACTGGCTGTGAATCCCCAGTGTCCTAGCTCAGTCACCACCCCCCAGCCCCCCTCCTCCGCCTCCTGACCCCCACCTACCTCCTTACATTCCCCAACATCCCCCCCCAGGGTCCCTTCCCTCCTACCCCCCCCTCTGGTCCCCACCGATTTCCCCCCCAAGGTGCCCCCACCCCATTCTACCTGCCTCCAGGGGGCCCCCTCATAAGGGCACCCCTGCCCATCCCTCCCACAGCCCTCCCTGGCCACCTCTGAGGGTCTCTTAGCTATCCACCTGTGCCCCCACCCCTTACCCAGGCCCCCCGTTCCCCCTTACCCGGGCCCCCAGCTCCCCCCTTACCCGTGCTCCCCAGTTTCCCCCACCCCTGTGTCCCCCTGCTCCCCCCTTACCCGTGCCCCCCTGCTCCCCCTTACCCAGGCCCCCAGCTCCCCCCTTACCCGTGCCCCCCTGCTCCCCCCACCCGTGTCCCCCTGCTCCCCCTTACCCAGGCCCCCAGCTCCCCCCTTAACCGTGTCCCCCAGCTCCCCCCACCCGTGTGTCCCCCTGCTCCCCCTTACCCAGGCCCCCAGCTCCCCCCTTACCCGTGTCCCCCTGCTCCCCCCACCCCTGTGTCCCCCAGCTACCCCTTACCCGTGTCCCCCAGCTCCCCCCACCCCTGTGTCCCCCTGCTCCCCCTTACCCAGGCCCCCAGCTCCCCCCTTAACCGTGTCCCCCTGCTCCCCCCACCCGTGTGGCCCCCAGCTCCCCCCTTACCCGTGTCCCCCAGCTCCCCCCACCTCTGTGTCCCCAGCTCCCCCTTCTTACCCAGCCCCCCCTGCGCCCCCCAGAGCCCCGCCCCCTCACCCAGGCCCCGCTGCCCCAGGCCCCCTGCTCCCCCCTTACCCAGGCCCCCCCTGCGCCCCGCCCCCTTGTGCTCCCCGCGCCCCGCCCCCCGCTCACCCCTCTCTCTCTCTCTCCCCCTCGCGCCGCTCTCGCCGCTGACGGACCCTCCGGGTTCGGGCTGAACCACGCGCCACGCGGGGGCGCGGGGCCGAACCATCCCGGGAGGGAGGGGTACCCGCCCCCCTGCCCGCATCCGCATGGCCCCGAGCGCCCGCGGCCCCCCCTCTCCTGCCGACAGGATGGTCCGGCCCGGCGCGCGGGGCCTACTGGGGGCTGTAGTCCTGGGGCGCAGGGAGGGCCATACAGACACGGGGACAGACATAGGGACAGGAACGTGGGGGAGAGATCACCGGGGTGAGGGGGGTGGACAGACAGACAGGGGGGTGCTGCGGGGGCGCGGCTGGATGGGTCCCCACTGCCCATCCCCTTAACTCTGCCCCTTTGGGCCACCTTGACGGCAGCAATGACCCCATCACAGGGGGACGTTGGCGCCCACTCCCCACCTCCTGCCACACCCGAGGCGGGCCGTGCCCCGGGGCTGGGTCCGTAGGACGCCCCACCAGTTGGCGGGCATGAGGTGAGGGAAGCAGGACGGCCTCGTACTCAGGTGGCTATAGCCCAGCCTCTGATGGACACGGCCCTGCCTCAGTTTCCCCACTCTGCCACGTCTATTCCCCTGGTGGCTGAGACAAGTGCTCGACAGTTGGCGGGGATCCTGTGCCACATGCCACGGTGGCCTTACGGAGTCGATGGGGAGGAGAAGGGGACCGCGGTCACCGGGAGCAACTTTACCAGGCATGCTCCTGCTGCCATGAATCCTGGGGTGTCTGAACCCCCCAGACCTTGCTTGGCTGCCTCAATCGTTGTCTTTTAACCAACGGTGTTTGCATGGAATTTCCTTTGCTTTTATCCCTGGCTCTGGGAGGGGAGCGGGGTCTGCTGGGTTAGAGTTGGGGGGGAGCGGGGGCTGGGAGCCAGGACTCCTGGGTTCTCCCCCTAGCTCTGGGAAGGGAGCTCTGTGGGTTAGAGTCGGGGGGTGGGGGCTGGGAGCCAGGACTCCTGGATTATCCCCTGGCTCTGGGAGGGGAACCCAGTGGGTTAGAGTCAGGGGCTGGGGGGCTGAGAGACAGGACTCCTGGGTTCTCTTCCCAGCTCTGGGAGAGGAGTGGGGACTAGTAGTTAGAGCAGGGAGGCCTGGGAGCCTGGACTCCTGGGTTCTCTCCCCAGCTCTGGGAGGGGAGTGGGGTCTGGTGGGTTAGAGCAGCAGGGCTGGGAACCAGGACTCCTGGGTTCTATTCTCGGCACCAGGAAGGAAGTGGGGTCTAACTGTTAGATCCTTCTCTCCCGCCCTACTGCTCCAGGCTGTTCCCCGCCTACCTTGGAGGGACGACAGAGGAAGAACTGACCATAAAGGCTGCCAGAGACAAAATCTCTGTTTATTTTGTTATTTCCAGGCTCCCTGTAGGGGCGGGGGGGACAAGGTCAATTCCGCGGGGGGACAGCCTGGGATTTCTGTATTAAAATAGCATCTTCACAAAACATGCAGCTGCCCTGGTGGGTGGACGTGCACATCCCAGTGCCGTGGGCCGGTCCTGAGCTGGGGCCACGGTTGGGGACAGAGCCAGGTTGGGAGTGGGACCCAGGGCCTTTCCCCTCTCGGGGGCGCCGGGTCGGATCCGGGTGCACGGAGCTGTACAAAGGGGTTATTGCGTCTTTTCTTCCGTGGGCTCTGCTGGCTCGCTCGGTCGCCCCGTGGTGGAGGGTTCTGTGGGGCGGGGGCGGGGCTCTTCCACCGTCACCTCGGGGAGCGACACGGGGGGGCGGGCGCCAGGCTCCAGGGCACGGAGCCTCTGCATGAAGGTGGTGACTCGAATGGCCTTCTGTGGGGAGAGGGGAGAGGGTCAGATAGTCCCACAATATACCGCCCACTGTCCCCCCACGGCACCCCCCAGTGCCTGGCCCAGCCTGCCAGGGGAGAGCACCCCCTGCCCCACAGCACCCCCCAGCACCCGGCCCACCCTGCCGAGGGAGAGTGCTCCCTGCCCAGCCCCCACCCCGCTCCACAGCACGGCACCCCCCAGCACCCAGCCCTGCCTGCCAGGGGAGAGCGACCACTGCCCAGCCCCCCACCCCGCAGCACGGCACCCCCCAGCCTCGGCCCTGACTGCCAGGGGAGAACGACCCCTGCCCAGCCCCAACCCTGCCCCACAGTGCCCCCCAGCACCCGGCCCTGCCTGCCAGGGGAGAGTGCCCCTTACCCAGCCCTCCACCCCATGGCGCCCTCCAACGCCCCTGGGGAAACTCACCCGCCATTTGGCTTTGGCAAAGTTCTTCTCGATCTGGGCACAGACCCCCTCCTTGAGGTTCTTTTCCGAAGCCACGTTGCCCGCGATCCTGGGGGGTCGGGGTTGAGGGGCGTCCAGGATGGGGGGAGGATGCAGTGGGGGGGCCAGGTCGGGGTGGGGATCAGGGGTGGTAGATGCAGGTGAGATGGGGGAGGGGAGATTGGGGGGATGTGGGGTGTAGATGGGGGGATGCAGGTGATCGTGGGGTTGGGAGGCACAAAAAGACCCAGTGTGTGGGGGGGAAACATAGGCAGCCATTAGCCTGGGCTGTGAGGAGCAGGTTTGGGGGAGCTGACCCCAAACCAGGGGTGTCAGGCTAAGGCCCTGCAGCAGAGAGCCGCCCCCCCCCACTCCCTGGCCAAATGGCCCCACGTACCTCCCTGCCCCCCAGCTGAGAGTGAGTGACCCCCCCTTCAACCTCCATACTCTCCCATGCCCACCCCCCCTCGCCACTCGCCTGCCCCTCCCCCCACTCACTCGCTGTGACCCTCCCCCGCTCACCTGCCCTGCTCCTGCCCCCCCAGCCCCCCACCCCTCACCAGACGTCTCCCAGGGCCTCCTGCGCCGTGATCCTCTTGTCCTGATCCACGTCCAGCAGCTGCGACACCAGCTTCTTGGCTGCAATGGGGGGCAGGGGAGGGTCAGTGCAGGGTAAACGCCCCCCCCCATCCCAGAGTGGCAGGGACATGGGGGAAGAAGAGTGAGGTGGGGGGGTCTCATCAGTGGGAGAGATCTTGTCCCAGCAGGGCGGGTCAGGGCAGTGGGGGGCAGTGTGGGGGCTGTGGGGGGCTGGGGACTCACCAGCGGGGGAGAACTCATCCCAGTAGGGGGGTCGGAGCAGTGGGGGGCTGTGGGGGACTGGGGACTCACCGGCGGGGGAGATCTCGTCCCAGTAGGGGGGTCGGGGCACTGGGGGGCTGTGGGGGGCTGGGGACTCACCGGTGGGGGAGATCTCGTCCCAGTAGGGGGGTCGGGGCAGTGGGGGGCAGTGTGGGGGCTGTGGGGGGCTGGGGACTCACCAGCGGGGGAGAACTCATCCCAGTAGGGGGGTCGGGGCAGTGTGGGGGCTGTGGGGGGCTGGGGACTCACCGGCGGGGGAGATCTCGTCCCAGAAGGGGGGTCGGGGCACTGGGGGGCTGTGGGGGGCTGGGGACTCACCGGTGGGGGAGATCTCGTCCCAGTAGGGGGGTCGGGGCAGTGGGGGGCTGTGGGGGGCTGGGGACTCACCGGCGGGGGAGATCTCGTCCCAGTACGGGGGGTCGAAGCTGTACTCCCCAGCCAGGATCTGACGGAAGAGCTGCCGGTCCTGCCCCCGGCCGGACTCCTGCTCCTCCTCAGCGTAGAATGGGGGGTTCCCTGACAGCCTGTGGGGGAGGGGCAGTCAGGGGGGGTCGTGGGGTCCCAGGCACCCCCCAGGGACACCCTAATGCCACCCTCCTGACCCCTAGCCCCGACCCCCCCAGCCCCGACACCTCCCGACCCCCCGGGGCCCCAGCCCCACTCACAGGATGAAGAGGATGACCCCCACGGCCCAGCAGTCCACGGGGCAGCCGTAGCGCTGGCGAGCGATGACCTCGGGGGCTGGGGGCAGAGAGAGACGGGGTGAGACCCCCAGACATAACGGCGGGAGACGAGGTCAAAGGTGGGGGTGGGGCGGTGGTACTCAGGGGAGGGTCCCACACCCAGGTACTCAGGGGGAGGAGGGGGTGTCGTACCCAGGTACTCAGGGGAGGGTCTCATACCCAGGTACTCGGGGGGATGGAGGGGCCGTACCCAGGTATTCGGGGGGGACGTACCCAGGTCCTCAGGGGAATGGGGGGCCATACCCAGGTACTGTGGGGGGTACCCAGGTACTGTGAGGGGACAGGGGGCCCATACCCAGGTACTCGGGGTGATGGGAGGGGAGTACACAGGTACTCAGGGGGGGCATACCCAGGTACTCAGGGGGATGGGGGGCTGTAAGCAGGTACTTGGGGGGGTACCCAGGTACCCGGGGGGATGGGAGGCCATACCCAGGTAGTTGGGGGGGCGTATCCAGGTACTCGGGGGGCAGGGGGTCCGTGCCCAGGTACTCAGGCATGAGGGCAATGGTACGCAGGTGTCATAAATATAAAGGGAATGGAAAACAGCTTTAAAATCTCTCCTGGCCCAGGGCAAAACCCTTTCACCTGTAAAGGGTTAAGAAGCTCAGGTAACCTGGCTGGCACCTGGCCCAAATGACCAATGAAGGGACAAGATACTTTCAAAGCTGGGGGGAGAAACAAAGGCTCCGGGTCTGTCTGGGTGAGGCTTTTGCCGGGGACAGGTCAGGAATGGAGTCTGAGAGGTGGATCTCGTTAGGGATCTCGTTAGATTCCGATTCCTTTAAACAGCCGGTGAAATAGGCTGTGCTGGAGGGAGCGGAGATTCCTGTTTTTGTGTCTTTTTATCGCTGAAGGTTTGGCATAGAGGGAGTCTCTAGGTTTTGAATCTGATTACCCTGTAAGGTATTGACCATCCGGATGTTACAGAGGGGATTCTTTTACTTTTTCTTCTATTAAAATTCTTCTTTTCAGAATCTGGTTGCTTCTTCATTGTTCTTAAGATCCCAGGGTTTGGGTCTGGGTTCACCTCGGCAAATGGGTGAGGATTTTTATCAAGCCTTCCCCAGGAAAGGGGGTGTAGGGCTTGGGAGGATTCAGGGGGGGAAAGACGTTTCCAAGCGGGATCTTTCCCGGTTATATATTTGTTAGACGCTTGGTGGTGGCAGCAATAAAGTCCAAGGGCAAAAGGTAAAATAGTTTGTACCTTGGGGAAGTTTTAACCTAAGCTGGTAAGAATAAGCTTAGGGGGTTTTCAGGCAGGTCCCCACATCTGTACCCCAGAGTAGGTACTGAGGGGTGTGGGGGAATGGGGGCCATACCCAGATACTCAAGGGGGAGACAGAGGAGGCTGTACCCAGATACTCAGGGTGGGGAGATGGGGGCCATACCCAGGTCCTGGGATGCGATGGGGGGGCCATAGCCAGGTACTCACAGGGGGGTGTACCCAGGTACTCGAGGGGATTGGAGGCCATACCCAGATACTTGGGGGGAATGGGGGGCCATACCCAAGTACTCAGGGAGGCATACTCGGAGGGATGGGGGGCCATACCCAGGTACTCGGGGGGGTACCTAGGTACTTGGGGAAAGGGGGGGACATACCCAGGTACTTGGGGGGCATACCCAGGTACTTGGGGGGAATGGGGGGCTGTACCCAGGTACTTGGGGGGTACCCAGGTATTCAAGGGGATGGGTGGCCGTACCCAGGTAATCGGGGCCATAGGAGGGGTGTACCCAGGCACTCGGGGGGGTACCCCGGTATTCAAGGGGATGGGGGGCCATACCCAGATACTCAGGGGGGGCATACCCAGGTACTTGGGAGGAATGGGGGGCTGTATCAAGGTACTCAGGGGGGCGTCCCCGGGTACTCGGAAGGATGGGGGGCCATACCCAGGTACTTGGGGTGCATAACCAGATACCTGGGGCGATGGGAGGGGCATACCCAGGTACTCGGGGGGGTATACCCAGGTACTCGGGGTGATGGGGGGGCATACCCAGGTACTCGGGCGTCCCGCAGGGCTCGGTGATGGCTCCATTCTCGAAGCGCGACAGGTAGAAATCCCGGAGCACGACCTTGGCGTGGCTTTGCTGGGTGTGATAGACCAGGTTCTCCAGCTGGGGGGCACACCAGGCGTTAGACCCTCCTGCCAGCCTCACAGCACCAGCCCCACAGCGCCCCCTTCCCCCGCCGGCCCCACACCATCCCCTCCCCTACAAGCCCCACACACCGTCCCCTCCCTTCCCACCAGTCTGCCCCACATCACTCCACCCCTTTCCCCACTCCCAGCCCGCCCCTACCCCTTAGACCCCCACCTCACCCTCACGGCACAGAAGTGGCCACTGGGGGGGATGTGAGCTAAAGAAACCAGCCAGCGAGCCTCGCTATGCATGAAACCTGGGGGCCTGGCAGCCAGGACTCCTGGGTTCTCTCCCCAGGGAGGGGAGTGGGGTTTAGTGGTTAGAGCGAGGGGGAGCTGGGAGCCAGGACGCCTGGGTTCTCTCCCCAGGGAGGGGAGTGGGGTTTAGTGGTTAGAGCGAGGGGGAGCTGGGAGCCAGGACGCCTGGGTTCTCTCCCCAGCTCTGGGAGGGGAGTGGGGTCTAGTGGCTAGAGCGAGGGGGGGCTGGGAGCCAGGACACCTGGGTTCTCTCCCCAGCTCTGGGAGGGGAGTGGGGTCTAGTGGCTAGAGCGAGGGGGAGCTGGGAGCCAGGACGCCTGGGTTCTCTCCCCAGCTCTGGGAGGGGAGTGGGGTCTAGTGGCTAGAGCGAGGGGGGGCTGGGAGCCAGGACGCCTGGGTTCTCTCCCCAGCTCTGGGAGGGGAGTGGGGTCTAGTGGCTAGAGCGAGGGGGGGCTGGGAGCCAGGACGCCTGGGTTCTCTCCCCAGCTCTGGGAGGGGAGTGGGGTCTAGTGGCTAGAGCGAGGGGGGGCTGGGAGCCAGGACGCCTGGGTTCTCTCTGGCTCTGGGAGGGCAGTGGGGCGCGGTGGGTAGAGCGGGGGTGGGGGCAGCCCAGACGCCTGGCTCCCTGACCTTGAGGTTGCGGTGTACAATGCAGAGGCTATGCAGATAGGCCAGGGCCTCCAGCACCTGCCGGATCAGGCTGCTGGCGTCTCGCTCCGTGTAGCAGCCCAGGTCCAGAATCCAGTCGAACACGTCCCCGCCCGTCGCCCTGCAGGGGGCGGCACCGGGCTGGCTCAGCCCTGGGGGACCCCCGAGCTCCCCATGAGCCTGGAGCCCCCTCCCCCCTGCTTCCTGCCCTGGGGGTCCCCCCACCCATATCCCCTCGTTCCCCCCATTTCCCTCTGCTCCCAGGGTGGGATCAGCCCCCAGCCAATCCTCCCCAAACCCTGGCATCCCCCCACAGCCATGGGAGCCCCCCGCCCTGTTCCCTGCCCCGATTTCACCCCCCCCGGCCCCTGAACTCACAACTCCTGGATGATGTAAAATTCCCTGCGTGTCTCAAAGGTGTCAATCAGCTGGAGGATGTTGGGGTGACTCACCCTGGGGGGGGAGAAGAAATTGGGGGGGGTCAAGCAATTGACACGGCTTCCTTCCTGCCCCCGACTTGCCCTACCCCGCTGCTGGGAGCCCCCCTGGCCTCCCCGCCCCCTCTGCAGAGGGATACCCCCACACACACCTGGCACAGCAGATACACGCGGGCTCTTGCCCAAAGAGACACCCCGATTCCCACATGGCAATTCTGACAAGCGCCAGGTGTGACAAAGTGGGACTGTTCTTAATGTTTCCTCTGAATAGTGTGGGGGTGCCTCAGTTTCCCCCAGGCAGTTCTTAAGTATCTAGGTGGTGGGGTAAGGGTGTATGATCACTGCAGAGCCCTAGAGGGCAGGTGTGTGCAGGGGTCTGGACACAGAGAATGGCCGACACCCTGTTTCCTGGCCACCGATGGCCTGGGCCCTTCCCCCCTGCGAGGTGAGAGCTAAAGGGTTGGAGAACAAAGGAATCTGGTGCCTTCCTGGCCCGGCAAAGGGACAAAGCCCAGAGGAGGGGGGGGCTGGAGATAGTTTCAGTTTGGGGCTGGCTGGGGACATGGAGTGAAGGGCAGACGTGGTTGTCTGGCTCACTGCCCCCCAAAATGGACCCAGCTGAGGGGTCCTGTTCTCTGCACCTACAAGCTGTGTTAGACCATGTTCCTGTCCTCTAATAAACCCCTGTTTTACTGGCTGGCTGAGAGTCACGTCTGACTGCGGAGTTGGGGGGCAGGACCCCCTGGCCCCCTCCCAGGACCCCGCCTGAGCGGACTCGCTGTGGGAAGCGCACGGAGGGGCAGGGGAGGCTGAATGCTCCGAGGTCAGACCCAGGAAGGTGGAGCCGGGTGAGCTGTGTGTCCTGAAGACAGGCTGCTCACAGAGAGGAGACCTCACCAGAGTCCTGACTGGCTTCATGGGGAGCAGTTCCAGAGCATCGCCCGGGGACCCCATGACAACTGGTGTCAGCAATGGGATGTACTGCACCCCGTGGGTGGCGCTTCCTGCAGTAAGCGACTGGGGAGCAGTAAAACGAAGGGGGACTGAAGAGGACGAGGCGTGCTGAAGGCTCAGAGAGGAGCGGTTTCGGGGGGCGGTTAACCCCTGGGAGTGTGTGACCAGCGAGAAGGACTATGCAGTAATGGGGTCCCCCTGGGGACTGTGGTGAGCAGTCTCAGGGGTGGAGGAGCCTGCGGCTTGGCCCGGGGAGAGAGAAGGACTTTTGCAGTAACAGGGTTCCCCTGGGGATTGCAGCGAGTGGTCCCAGGGGTGGAGGAGTCTGCGGCTCGACCCTGGCAAAGAGGTGGTGACCTTGAGAAGGGCTGGCACACGAGGGGTTCTCCCTGGAAACCGTGGGGAGCTGAGAGCACACAGGCCTGTGAGTCCACAGGAACTTGGGAAGAGCGGAGTGACGGCCTGTCACCATCTCCTTAAGAAGGACATTGTAACCCTGTGCAGAGAGGGTTGAGCATTGGAAAGTTCACCAAGGCACAGTTAATCGTGCAGCTGGAGGAGGATGACTGCTCTAAGGAACAGATTCCTGACCCCAAATGGGGCTAGAGCAGGATCTGGGAGCGGCCGGAGTAGTAGCCAGACATCCCCAAGACTCCTGTCTCCGACCAGACGAGGGTCTTCACGATCGGGTTCCCCATCGGGGGATCGGAGACGGACGGGATTGGAGCTGAGTCCGAGAGAGCCAGAGGACTGTGAGAGACAGCGAGAGCCCGAGAAAGAGCTGCAGAAGCAGCAGCAGCATGAACTGGCGGTGGGGGAGCGGAGAGGCCTAGGGGACCAAGAAGGAAAAGATTCCTGAACTTGTATTCGCAAAAAGAAAAGGAGGACTTGTGGCACCTTAGAGACGAACCAATTTATTTGAGCATGAGCTTTCGTGAGCTGAAACCTGAACTTGTGTGTGGCAAAGGGAAGGAGAAGGCTTCTAGCCTTTTATCTAGGAAGTCTGTCAGTTTGCCTGAAAGGGGATTGTGTAGGAATCTGCCAGATGGGCCAGGGGTAATTCTGGATGTAAGGGAGACCCAGAAAGAGTCTGTTGTTGCTCAGGAAAGTGTTCCTCTAGAGCAAGCCCTCGGTGAAGAGGGCAAGAGCAGAATTTCTGGGAGGGGTGAATTGTTGCATAGAAAAGCCCTAGGGAAGGGAATCCTCAGGGAGTCTTTGCAAGCAGTTTACTGCAGCTGAAGGGTGTGAAAGTGATTTCATCAAGACAGTTTCAGTTCCTAACTGCCAGAAATTTTCTGTTGTGAATGGATCCTCTGACTTTCCTGTTGAAAGATCCAGTGTGGAGAGCTTTGAGAAGGTCTCAGATGGGGCGAAAGCTGTTAAGAAAGTTAAACAGTCCTATAACCCAGTGGCTGTGTTGGGCCAGCTTGTTGGGGAGACAAGGTTGTGGAGAAAGGGATGTCTCCATGCTAGTTCTGTAAGTGAACAGTATGTGGCCCAGGTCAAGATGGGGGCTCTTAACCAAGAGAGCCCGAATTGCAGCCCTCCAGACTGGAGCGCTGGGAGAAGACCTGATCCCAGTTTGACCCCTGGGGGCTTTGGGGTGGCAAAAGGGCACGGGCCGCATAAACATTCCCACATGCGGCCTGCGAGTGCTATCGACCACCCCCGACTTAAGGGAGGGCGTGAAACTGGAAGGGCCTGGTGTAACTCCCACCAAAGAATGGAAGAGATGCTGGGGCATCCATGGGAATGTTGGTGGCTTTGAACTTCCCCAGGTCACCAGCTAAAGTGACCCCGCTCAGTTCGATCTCGAAGGGGGGAGAGATGTGACGAAGCGGGACTGTTCTTAATATTTCCTCTGAACAGTGTGGGGGTGCCTCAGTTTCCCCTAGGCAGTTCTTAAGTATCTCGGTGGTGGGATAAGGGTGTATGATAGTTGCAGAGCCCTAGAGGGCAGGTGTGTGCAGGGGGCTGGACACAGAGAAGGGCCGACACTCTGTCTCCTGGCAACTGATGGCCTGGGCCCTTCCCCCCTGCAAGGTGAGAGCTAAAGGGTTGGAGAACAAAGGAATCAGGTGCCCTCCTGGCCCGGGAAAGGTACAAAGCCCGGGGGGGCGGGTGGAGGGGGGGCTGGAGAGAGTTTCAGTTTGGGGCTGGCTGGGGACATGGAGTGAAGGGCAGACATGGCTGTCTGGGTCACTGCCCCCCAAAATGGACCCAGCTGAGGGGTCCTGTTCTTTGCACCTACAAGCTCTGTTAGACCATGTTCCTGTCCTCTAATAAACCCTCTGTTTTACTGGCTGGCTGAGAGTCCCGTCTGACTGCGGAGTCGGGGGGCAGGACCCTCTGGCTTTCCCAAGACCCCGCCTGAGCGGACTCGCTGGGGGAAGCGCACGGAGGGGCAGAGGATGCTGAATGCTCCGAGGTCAGACCCAGGAAGGTGGAAGCCGGGGGAGCTGTGTGTCCTGCAGACAGGCTGCTCACAGAGAGGAGACTCCCCAGAATCCTGACTGGCTTCATGGGGAGCAGTTCCAGAGCATCGTCCAGGGACTCTGTGACACCAGGACACCCGAGCCTGCCTCAGTTTCCCTCCGCCATGCCCTGAGCAGAACGGGGAGGGACTGGCCAGAGGCCAGAGTCATTCGCAACGGGAACCCCAGAGGCTGGGACACCCCCTCCTCCTCGTCCCTGGGCAGGGCGGCGGGGCAAGGGCCCCCCCGAGCTGCAGAGCAAAGGGGAACAGTGCCGGGTGTGCCGACAGAGAGACACAGCAAGTCCAGAAATGTACAACCACACAGGGATTTTCTGAAGGCCAGGCCTGCCTCAGTTTCCCCTTGTATATTGCCGTGCTACCCATCAGGTGCAGGAGGGGTGGGTGACTGGAGAAAGGGGACTCGGGAGCCGGGGTGCCGAAGGCTTTCAGGGCTCCCCGAGTCTGGGGCCAGAACCCCTGCCCCCCTTTGCCAGTACTCCCGGCCTGGCTGCAAGGGTGGGGTCCGGCTCCGGCACCTACATCTTCAGGATGAGGATCTCGTTGCGGGCCGCCTGGCGAACCTTCCTGCCGTCCTTCTTCCGGAACCGCTTGCACACGACAAGCCGGTCAGTCCGGCGCTCACGAGCCAGGCACAGCTCACAGAACTCCTTCCTGAGGGGATGGGCGGGTGAGACGTCACACAGCCCCCCATAGCCCGCCCCCCTCAGCTACCCCCGCATCCCACCCCCTCTGGAACCCCCCAACAGCCCCCCAGCACCCTCCTGCCACCATGAATTACTGGCATTACCCTTCCCAGCATAGCACATGCCTCAGTTTCCCCCCACTGACCAGCGTTCTGCGCAGCACGGCCCGGCCCAGGTGGACTCTGCTGCGCTCCGGGGATGGAACTGGATCAGCCCATCAATGGAGGAGCCGGGGGGGAGGCTGGGGTGGGGGGCTGGAGCTCCCACGTGCCCCCCTCCCAGATGGGCGACACCAGGGCCTAGCTCCGTCCTGACGCCCATCCCTGTGCTCAGCCAAGGGTTTCCCGCCCCATCCCCCTGGGCTCCCCACCCACCGGGAGAACCGGGGGGCCCTGGCCTGACCCGTTTGTCCCAGTGCCAGACGTTTTCGGGGGTCTCCCCTGGAGTCCGGTAAAATTACCCCTCTCCCCTTCCCAGCAGACAGGGAAACTGAGGCACATGAGCAAGCCAGGGAGTGAGTCGCTGTGGGAGGGGGAGTCTTTGTGGGCCGGGCTGTGGGGGGCAGCCCCCCTGTGACGAAGTGGGACTGTTCTTAATGTTTCCTCTGAATAGTGTGGGGGTGCCTCAGTTTCCCCTAGGCAGTTCTTAAGTATCTAGGTGGTGGGGTAAGGGTGTATGATCATTGCAGAGCCCTAGAGGGCATGTGTGTGCAGGAGTCTGGACACAGAGAATGGCCGACACCCTGTTTCCTGGCAACTGATGGCCTGGGCCCTTCCCCCCTGCAAGGTGAGAGCTGAAGGGTTGGAGAACAAAGGAATCAGGTGACCTCCTGGCCCGGGAAAGGAACAAAGCCCAGAGGAGGAGGGGCTGGAGGGGTTTTTCAGTTTGGGGCTGGCTGGGACATGGAGTGAAGTGCAGACGTGGTTGTCTGGCTCACTGCCCCCCAGAATGGACCCAGCTGAGGGGTCCCGTTCTCTGCACCTGCAAGCTCTGTTTTAGACCATGTTCCTGTCGTCTAATAAACCTTCTGTTTTACTGGCTGGCTGAGAGTCCCGTCTGACTGCGAAGTTGGGGTGCAGGACCCTCTGGCTTCCCCAGGAGCACCGCCTGAGCGGACTCGCTGTGGGAAGCGCACGGAGAGGCAGAGGATGCTGAATGCTCCGAGGTCAGACCCAGGAAGGTGGAAGCTGTGTGAGCTGTGTGTCCTGAAGACAGGCTGCTCACAGAAAGGCGACTACCCCAGAGTCCTGACTGACTTCATGGGGAGCAGTTCCAGAGCATCGCCCAGGAACTCCGTGACAACTGGTGGCAGCGGTGGGATCTACTGCACCCCGTGGATGGCGCTTCCTGCAGTAAGTGACTGGGGAGCAGTAACACGAAGGGGGATTGCCGAGGACCAGGCCTGCTGAAGGCTCAGAGAGGAGCGGTTTCGGGGGGCGGTTAACCCCTGGGAGTGTGTGACCAGCGAGAAGTACTGTGCAGTAATGGGGTCCCCCTGGGGACTGCAGTGAGCAGTCTCAGGGGCGGAGGAGTCTGCAGCTCGACCCTGGCAAAGAGGTGGTGACCTTGAGAAGGGCTGGCACACTAGGGGTTCTCCCTGGAAACCGTGGGGAGCTGAGAACACACGGGCCTGTGAGTCCACAACAACTTGGGAGGAGCGGAGTGATGGCCTGTCACCGTCTCCTTAAGAAGGACATTGTAACCCTGTGCAGAAAGAGAGGGTTGAGCATTGGAAAGTTCACCAAAGCAGAGTTAATCGTGCAGCTGGAGGAGGATGACCGCTCTAAGGAACAGATTCCTGACCCCAACTGGGGCTATAGCAGGATCTGGGAGCAGCTGAAGCGGGAGCCAGGCATCGCCAAGACTCCTGTCCCCGACCAGACGAGGGTCTTCACGATCGGGTTCCCCATCTAGGGATCGGAGATGGACGGGATTGGAGCTGAGTCTGAGAGAGCAAGAGGACCGTGGGAGACAGCGAGAGCCCGAGAAAGAGCTGCAGAAGCAGCAGCAGCATGAACTGGCGGTGGTGGGGCGGAGAGGCCTAGGGGACCTCCCCGGGGTGAGTGGGGATAGATCCCGGGGGGCCAGTTCCGCAGGGAACCTCGAGACTAAATTGCTGCCCCTGGTTAAGGAGGGGGGGGTGTGGATGCCCACCTCACTGCCTTTGAGCAGGCTGGCGATTTGAACCAAGGGGACCCTGCGGAAAAGCCCCGGTGTCTAGCTCCCTTGCTGGGTCCCAAGGCCATAGACTCCGTCAGCCAGGTGGTTGGGGATGTGGACAGGCTCCCACTCCTGACCCCAACCTATATGTCTGTGTGGAGTTTCCTGGGGCCAGGCCCCCCGGACCTCCAGTGGGAGTAGAAGGTGATGGTCAATGGGGAGACATTCTTGGGGTGGCCAAAGGGCATGGGCTGCATAAACCTTCCCACATGCGGCCTGCGAGTGCTATCGACCACCCCTGACCTAAGGGAGGGCGTGAAACTGGAAGGGCCTGGTGTAACTCCTACCAAGGAATGGGAGAGATGCTGGGGCATCCATGGGAACGTTGGTGGCTTCGAACTTCCCCAGGTCACCGGCTAAAGTGACCCCGCTCAGTTCGATCTCGAAGGGGGGAGAGATGTGACGAAGTGGGACTGTTCTTAATGTTTCCTCTGAATAGTGTGGGGGTGCCTCAGTTTCCCCTAGGCAGTTCTTAAGTATCTAGGGGGTGGAGTAAGGGTGTATGATCATTGCAGAGCCCTAGAGGGCAGGTGTGTGCAGGAGTCTGGACACAGAGAATGGCCGACACCCTGTTTCCTGGCAACTGATGGCCTGGGCCCTTCCCCCCTGCAAGGTGAGAGCTGAAGGGTTGGAGAACAAAGGAATCAGGTGACCTCCTGGCCCGGGAAAGGAACAAAGCCCAGAGGAGGAGGGGCTGGAGGGGTTTTTCAGTTTGGGGCTGGCTGGGACATGGAGTGAAGTGCAGACGTGGTTGTCTGGCTCACTGCCCCCCAGAATGGACCCAGCTGAGGGGTCCCGTTCTCTGCACCTGCAAGCTCTGTTTTAGACCATGTTCCTGTCGTCTAATAAACCTTCTGTTTTACTGGCTGGCTGAGAGTCACGTCTGACTGCGAAGTTGGGGTGCAGGACCCTCTGGCTTCCCCAGGAGCCCCGCCTGAGCGGACTCGCTGTGGGAAGCGCACGGAGGGGCAGAGGATGCTGAATGCTCCGAGGTCAGACCCAGGAAGGTGGAAGCTGTGTGAGCTGTGTGTCCTGAAGACAGGCTGCTCACAGAAAGGCGACTACCCCAGAGTCCTGACTGACTTCATGGGGAGCAGTTCCAGAGCATCGCCCAGGAACTCCGTGACACCCCCCCCCCAGATACTCACACGCTCAGCAGCTCCCCGATCTCATACTTGTCCGTGATGTCGCCCACGGAGTTGTAGTTCTTCTCCTCCCGCAGCCGGAGACACCCCCACGGCATCCTGTGGGGGGAGGCAGGGGAATCAGACATAGCCACCCCCCCCACCCTGCCCTCCTCCCTGCCCCCTGCTGCATGACACCCCCCAATGAGCCTCCCACCCTGCCCCCTGCAGCCCAGCACCCCCCACAGAGCCCCCCACCTATGTCCTGCAGCCCAGCACCCCCCACAGAGCCCCCCACCTATGTCCTGCAGCCCTGCGCTCCCCACTGAGCCAGCCAGACCCTTTATCCTGGGGCTGGAACTCGCCTGCCAGAAACAGCTCCTTATGGGACCTGGCTGGGGGCAGGGCTGGGGCCTGTGGGATTCGGGACCTCGACTCCCCTCGAAATTCCAACCGGGCTGCCATCACCTCCCAGCAGAGCCTTGGGAGCCCCCTTCAGAGCTGGGGAGAGAACCCAGGAGTCCTGGCTCCCAGCCCCGCCCCCTCACCACGAGACCCCACTCCCCTCCCAGGGTATCAAACTGATGGGCAGCCACTGCCTCCTGGCCTCTGATCCCAGCGAAGCCGGGCCCGGCTGGCAAAGCCAGTGACCCAGACGGTGGGATCCAGGGCTGGGCTGGCAGGGGGCTGCAGGTCAGGAGTGAGGAGCACCGGCAGGGCTGGGGGGCAGGGCTGGGCTGGCAGGGGGCTGTGGGTCGGGAGTCAGGGGCAGTGGCAGGGCTGGGGGGGCCCAGGGCTGGGCTGGCAGGGGGCTGCGGGTCGGGAGTGAGGGGCACCGGCAGGGCTGGGGGGGGGGCCCAGGGCTGGGCTGGCAGGGGGCTGCGGGTCGGGAGTCGGGGGGCAGTGGCAGGGCTGGGGGGGCCCAGGGCTGGGCTGGCAGGGGGCTGCGGGTCGGGAGTCGGGGGCAGTGGCAGGGCTGGGGGGCAGGGCCGGGCTGGCAGGGGGCTGCGGGTCGGGAGTGAGGGGCACCGGCAGGGCTGGGGGGCAGGGCTGAACCCCCCTGCCTGTCACTCCCCCCCCCCCGCCCCGGGCGCTGAGCGGTGACAACCGGCTGGATGGTCCCAGAACCCTCCTATCACCACGGTAACCCCGAGAACCCCAGCTGTCGCCATGGCAACCTAGCGACAGCAGCTTGAAGGCAACAGGAACCCGAAGCTGGTGTAACCTGGCGGGGGGAGGGGCACCAACAATCACAACCCACAACCCAGACAGTTACCGACCCCTGCACTGCACTGCACTGCACACCTACACACAGACTGTGAGACCCGCACCGCACACCCGCACACGCCCTGCGACACGCAGAGCACAATCACACACACCCCACACCCGCACACGCCCTGCGACACGCAGAGCACAATCACACACACCCCACAACCGCACACCCCCTGCGACACGCAGAGCACAATCACACACACCCCACACCCGCACACGCCCTGCGACACGCAGAGCACAATCACGCACACCGCACACCCCCTGCGACACGCAGAGCACAATCACGCACACCCCACAACCGCACACGCCCTGCGACACGCAGAGCACAATCACGCACACCGCACACCCCCTGCGACACGCAGAGCACAATCACGCACACCCCACAACCGCACACCCCCTGCGACACGCAGAGCACAATCACGCACACCCCACAACCGCACACGCCCTGCGACACGCAGAGCACAATCACACACACCCCACAACCGCACACGCCCTGCGACACGCAGAGCACAATCACGCACACCGCACACCCGCACACGCCCTGCGACACGCAGAGCACAATCACACACACCCCACAACCGCACACCCCCTGCGACACGCAGAGCACAATCACACACACCCCACACCCGCACACGCCCTGCGACACGCAGAGCACAATCACGCACACCGCACACCCCCTGCGACACGCAGAGCACAATCACGCACACCCCACAACCGCACACGCCCTGCGACACGCAGAGCACAATCACGCACACCGCACACCCCCTGCGACACGCAGAGCACAATCACGCACACCCCACAACCACACACCCCCTGCGACACGCAGAGCACAATCACACACACCCCACACCCGCACACGCCCTGCGACACGCAGAGCACAATCACGCACACCGCACACCCCCTGCGACACGCAGAGCACAATCACGCACACCCCACAACCGCACACGCCCTGCGACACGCAGAGCACAATCACACACACCCCACAACCGCACACCCCCTGCGACACGCAGAGCACAATCACGCACACCCCACAACCGCACACGCCCTGCGACACGCAGAGCACAATCACGCACACCCCACACCCGCACACCCCCTGCGACACGCAGAGCACAATCACACACACCCCACACCCGCACACCCCCTGCGACACGCAGAGCACAATCACACACACCCCACAACCGCACACGCCCTGCGACACGCAGAGCACAATCACACACACCCCACACCCGCACACGCCCTGCGACACGCAGAGCACAATCACACACACCCCACAACCGCACACGCCCTGCGACACGCAGAGCACAATCACACACACCCCACACCCGCACACCCCCTGCGACACGCAGAGCACAATCACACACACCCCACAACCGCACACGCCCTGCGACACACAGAGCACAATCACGCACACCGCACACCCGCACACCCCCTGCGACACACAGAGCACAATCACGCACACCCCACACCCGCACACCCCCTGCGACACACAGAGCACAATCACGCACACCCCACAACCGCACACCCCCTGCGACACACAGAGCACAATCACGCACACCGCACACCCGCACACGCCCTGCGACACACAGAGCACAATCACACACACCCCACAACCGCACACGCCCTGCGACACACAGAGCACAATCACGCACACCCCACAACCGCACACGCCCTGCGACACACAGAGCACAATCACGCACACCCCACACCCGCACACGCCCTGCGACACCCAGAGCACAATCACGCACACCCCACAACCGCACACGCCCTGCGACACACAGAGCACAATCACGCACACCCCACACCCACACACCCCCTGCGACACACAGAGCACAATCACACACACCCCACAACCGCACACGCCCTGCGACACGCAGAGCACAATCACACACACCCCACAACCGCACACGCCCTGCGACACCCAGAGCACAATCACACACACCACACACCCGCACACGCCCTGCGACACACAGAGCACAATCACACACACCACACACCCGCACACGCCCTGCGACACGCAGAGCACAATCACACACACCCCACACCCGCACACGCCCTGCGACACGCAGAGCACAATCACACACACCCCACAACCGCACACGCCCTGCGACACGCAGAGCACAATCACACACACCCCACACCCGCACACGCCCTGCGACACACACCACAGCCAGGAGCGCACATTGCAACAGGCAAGGCAGTCGCACACGTGCACTGCAATAGACACAGCAGACCCAGCCACGCACAGACTCACACGCAACACGGAAACCCCCCCACACCGCAGAACAGAACACCACAACCGCACTCAACACTCCGACACAACACCGCACATGGAAGAGACACACAACGCACCTGGGCCCCGTTGTGCACCGAGCCACACACAGCACATCGTCGCAAACACGCAAACGGAGATAACGACACACGACACCTGGGCAGCCCAACACAGCGCAGGGCCTGGCCCCTCCAGCAGAAGGCGCCTACACACACTCACACACACTCACACACACTCACACAGAGCAGGGCAAAAGGGTCGGGGCAGAGGCTGAGAACTGAAAATGCCCAGATCACCTGTTGGCAAGCAAGAGCCGCTGGCGTCAGTGAGTAAAATCGGGGAGTCCCCCCCCCCCCCACGTAAGTCCCCCACCAGCACCCGGCCCTGACAGGCCTGGGGAGAGCGCCCCCTGCCCAACCCCCCGCCCCCCAGCACGGTGCCCCCCAAGTGCCCAGCCCTTACTGCTAAGGGAGAAAGCCCCCTGCCCAGCCCCCCCATCCTGCTCCCCGCAGCATGGAGCCCCCGCAATGCCCGGCCCTGAGTGCCAGGGGAGAGAGGAAGCCCCCTGCTCAGCCCAGCCCCACAGCACAGCGCCCCCTAGCGCTGCCCTGGGGCCAGCCCAGATCCCCTTTGCAGGGGGCCAACCTTCAGCCCCTTCTAACTTTGCCAAACTTCACCGGCTGGTTCCCTTCCAAGCAGAATGTGCCTAGAGCTGCCACCCCACAGAGACAACAGCAACCTTCCCCCCCATGTAACCACTAGACCCTGCTCCCCTCCCGAGCCAGGGAGAGAACCCAGGAGTCCCGGCTCCCAGCCCCCTGCTTTAACCACTAGACCCCACTCTCCTCCCCGAGCCGGGGAGAGAACCCAGGAGTCCCGGCTCCCAGCCCCCTGCTCTAACCACTTGACCCCACTCTCCTCCCCGAGCCGGGGAGAGAACCCAGGAGTCCCGGCTCCCAGCCCCCTGCTCTAACCACTAGACCCCACTCTCCTCCCCGAGCCGGGGAGAGAACCCAGGAGTCCCGGCTCCCAGCCCCCTGCTCTAACCACTAGACCCCACTCTCCTCGCCGAGCCGGGGAGAGAACCCAGGAGTCCCGGCTCCCAGCCCCCTGCTCTAACCACTAGACCCCACTCTCCTCCCCGACCCGGGGAGAGAACCCAGGAGTCCTGGCTCCCAGCCAGTCCCCCTCCCCAAACCGGGGAGAGAACCCAGGAGTCCTGGCTCCCCTCCCCACGCTTCACCTGGGGCTAGGTCCAGTCACCGCCGCTCGCAGGGGCAGGGGGCCATGTCCGGAGCCCGGCTCCAGGCTCCCGGCTCCTGCCTGCCCGGATCCGCCGGGGACTCTGAGCCCAGCCCAGCCCGGAGCCGCGCGGGGCGGAGCGCACGGGAGAGAGCGAGAGAAATAGGTCGGCAAGAGGAGGGCGGGGGGGAGCCAGGACTCCTGGGTTCTCTCCCCTGATATGGGTGGGGACGGGACGCTAGTGGTTACAGCGTGGGGGCCTGGGAGCCCAGGGCTGGGGGCTGCGAGTCGGGAGTGAGGGGCATCGGCAGGACGGGGGGGGGGGGGACTGGGCTAGCGGGGAGCTGCGGGTCAGGAGCGAGGGGCACTAGCGGAGCTGGGGGGCACCCCAGGGGTGGGTTATGGGGGAGCTGCGGGTCAGGAGCGAGGGGCACTGGCGGAGCTGGGGGGCCCTAGGGGTGGGTTATGGGGAGCTGGGGGGTCAGGAGCGAGGGGCACTGGCAGAGCTGGGGGGGGCCCAGGGGTGGGTTATGGGGGGGGGGGCTGGCCTGATGGAGCCATCGCCCCGCGGGGGATTCGGTTCCCCATGAATATTTCAGTGTCTGCCGCAGACACGGAGAAGGAAACGTCTCGCTCCGGACTTGAGAGTCTGCAACACCCCCCCCCCCCCGCCAGCTCTTCTGGTGCCCCCCACCCCTGACCCGCAGCCCCGGGCTCCCCCCACCCCCTCCCAGCTGTGCTGACCGGGATCAGGGTAACTCCACTTTGCCTGGCCCAGGGGGCCCAGAATCCCCAAGGGGGGGCCTGTCCCCCAGCACCCCACATGGGGTTAACAGGGACAAGCTCTACCCACCCCCCCTCCAGGCACCGATTCCCACATGGCCCAGCCCAGGATGACTCTCACCCCCCACCCCCACAGCTACCCCCCTTGGCCAGGGCCAGGCCCCACACCTGGGCGGACTGGAGGTGGTTCTGGGCCACACCCACCTCCAGGGTGGAGCAGCTGGGAACAGCCCCAGGTAAGGCTGCAGGGGGTGGCGTGCCCGGGTGGAGATGCAGCCACCTCTGGGGCAGGGCCACTGGGGAACAGCCCGCTATAACCGCGCTGGGGGACTGCTCGCCCCGGGCTGGGAACAGCTGCGGCAGTTAGCACCAAACGAGGGCAGAGCCAGCGGTGACGCATGAAGCCGCGGCTCAGAGAAATGGCAGAACCTCTCCTGAGGGGGGAAGTCCGGACTCCTGGGTTCTCTCCCCAGCTCAGGGGTGGGGCGGGCTGGGAGGCAGGACTCTTGTGTAGTTGACTCTCACCTGCTCTTCATGACTCAGTTTCCCCCCTTGGGAGAATGTCAGCTGGCCAAACCAGGGGGAGGAGCAGGGAGTGGGTCACACAGGCAGCTGGCAGGGAGGGGCGCCTGTAGAGACAGGTAGCTGGGGGGGGCAGAAGGGGTGTCAGCAGACAGAGGGGATGGTGGGGGACACAGAGCCAGCTGTAGAAGAGGTGCATGGCTGGCTATGGGGCAGGGAGGGGTAGGGGGGCCCAGACCACCAGCTGGGTCGTTCCTGGAGATCCTAGGTTGGCCTCCCGCCCAGTTCCAAAGAGCCGTTCACCCCAGCCACGGCCACCTCCTGCCTGCCCCTGCACGGTGCTCACAGGGACAGCTCACCCAGCACCAAGATGCAGCCACTTCTGGGGCAGGGCAGCTGGGGAACAGCCCCACAGCTGCGCCCGTGGAAGAGGGCACACGGCTAGAGCCAGAACTTGGGCCGTCTGGGTCTGAGCCCGCGAAGGTCAGAGCCCCCCCCCACCAGGGCCAGCCACAGTCAGTGGGCTCTGGGGATGGAACCCAGGAGTCCTGGCTCCCCTGTCACCCCACAAGCCCCCTCCCTCCCTGCCCCATAGACAGATGGACGGAGGCAGGGCGCGGTGGCTCAGCAGGTTTATTCAAACAGCCCTGGGGGGCCAGGGGGCGCCGGCTCAGCCCCCCTCACTCCTCGTCCGGCAGCACCAGCTTGCTGGGGTCGAAGTAATTGGAGTCCAGGATGGGCAGCCCCAGCCGCTCGCGTTCCTTCACCATCTGCTCGGCCTCCCGGCGCGCCCACTTCCGCATGCTGGGGAGAGAGGGGGTGAGAACTGGGGGTCCAGCACCCCCTGTCCCATTCCCCACCCCCATGCAGCTCCCATGCCAAGGCCCCAGGAGCCCAGCTGGCGGCGGGCAGAGGTGAGGGCAGGGCCAAGGCACTGGATCGGCGCCTGAAAGAACCTGGCAGCCCGCGGGGTGGCTGGTGGGAGCAGCCCCAGCACACAACCGTCCGGCAGCCCCCCGACCAAGTGTGTGTGGGGGCAGCCACGTTCCGCCATCCATGGGGGCGGGAGCACACACCCAGCAGGGCCGGGGGGGGAGGGGGGGCGCGTAAAGTCAGCTTCAGCACCGAGAACGGAGATACAGAAACTAAGGGGGGTGGGCTAGCAGGGGGCTGCAGGTCGCGAGTGAGGGGCACGGCAGGGCTGGTGGGGGTCCCAGGGCTGGGCTAGCTGGGGGCTGTGGGTCGGGAGTGAGGGGCACCAGCAGGGCTGGGGGACCCAGGGATGGGCTAGGAGGGAGCTGAGGGTTGGCACCGGTGGCCCTAGCAGAGCTGGGCTGCATATCGCTCTCCGCGCCGGGAGCTGGACAGAGCGGGCGAGAACTCACCCATGAGGAATCAGCTGACGTGAGACAGGCAGTTCCCAGCCCGGGCAGCCGCTCACTAAGCCCACGGGCGGTGGTCTCAGCCAGGGGCCCAGCCCAGGCTCCTCCCAGCCTAGCTGAGGGGGCTGTGGGGCTTGGGACATTTGTGGCGCTGATTTCTTGGCCCCCACTCTCCAGATACAGGACCACCCCTCCCCCAGTGAGGACATGTGCCATCAGCACAGCCGGGAGATGGAGGAGGAGTCAGTCCTGGCTCCCAGCCCACCCCCCCGCTCTAACCAGCAGACCCCACTCCCCTCCCAGAGCCAGGAAGAGAACCCAGGAGTCCTGGCTCCCAGCCCCCACCGCTCCAACCACTAGACCCACAGGGATTCGGCCAGAATACAAGGCTTCATGGCTAACAGCCCCTGGCGAGCCCCCTGCACCCCATAGCGCCTGCCCTGACTGCCAGGGGAGAGCACCCCCAATCCAGCCCCCCCGCCCCGCAGCACAGTGCCCCCTAGCTCCACAATGGGGTGTGGGGGTGCAGGGGAGCCGGTCAGCTCTTGCCTGCCTGCCTGCCAGCCAAGGTGGTATATTTAGCCCTGTGATATAGATAGCCCCACGTCGGAGCTGCAGGCAAGGGGCGGAGGGGGGCCAGACGCTCTGATGTGTGGGGGGAAGGGGGGGCTGCTGACGCACTTGGAGCCAGCGGAATAAAAGCAACTTACGTTGCTGCTGCTCCTGTCTGCTCGCAAAGCTGAGAGCTCCTGTGGCCCAGCCGTGTAATGAGCCCTGCCCCTCAGAGAACCCAGGAGTCCTGGCTCCCAGATCCCACCACTCTAACCTACCAGACCCTGCTCCCCTCCCAGAGCCAGGGAGAGAACCCAGGAGTCCTGGCTCCCAGCCCCCGCCCTAACCACTAGCCCCCCTCTCCCGCTGCTCTTCCACATGGGGTCTGGTTCTGAGGCACCCCTGTTCTCGGGGCAGGCGCTGTGGGGCCCCGGGGTCCTGCCCTGCGCCCCCCACTCACCCGTGGTCCGGCAGGTAGTGCACGAAGGTGGACCCCACCACAATGCAGAGGGAGATCCCGAAGAAGAAGGCCAGACGCATGTTCCATACGTCCACCACGGGGTCCGCGTCGAAGCCATGGTAGTCAGGGTTCTGGGGGGCAGAGAGGGGTCAGCCTACCCATGCCGCCCCCCCACAGCACTCAGGGCACTCGCAACTTCCCAGGGGAATCGCCCTGCCCTCCCCCCCTCGCTGCCCCCTGACCTTACAGCCCCCCCACCCCACAGATTCCCCCCAATCTAGCCTCCCTCTCTGACCCCCCAACCCCTCAGGGGCCCTCCAATCTGGTGCTCAACTGCCCGTGCCTGCGACCCTCCCATAGCAGCTGTGACACTCCCAGACCCCCACTCTGCTGCCTCTTTCTGTGACCCCCAGCCCCGTGGCTGCACCCCAGTGCGACAGCCACCCACCCCCAATCTGTCCGCACTGGCAATTCCCATGATCTGGCACCTGCCCGCATCTGGCCCCACCCCATTAGCCACCAGACCCCTCGCACCCCAGGCAACCCTGCCTGGAACCATCAGCAGGGCTGGGGGGTTGGGGGTGGGAGTGTAGGGAGCCAGGACTCCTGGGTTCTCTCCCCAACTTCAAGAGGGGAGTGGGGCCTAGTGGGTGTGGGGGGGCTGGGAGTCAGGACTCCTGGGTTCTCTCCCTGGCCCTGGGAGGGGAGTGCTGCAGGGCTGGAGCCCTGCTCCGGGATGCCTGGCTTTGCCTCGTGTTCCCTCGCCCACTCTCTAGCTGGAATGAGTCAGGCGGGAAGCGGGTCACCGCGCCCCCTCCCCGTTCACACCCCGCCAGCTGCCACAACTCTCCCCCCCAAGCCAGCTGCTGAGCAGAGACAGTTGATGAGCAGAGACTGCTCCAGGGAAGAGCAGGGTGCAGAAAAACAGGGGTGAGGGAATGCTGGGGTGGGGGGGGGGAGGAGTTGGGGAACAGCCGCACATAACGTCACACAAGGACTGCTCGCTCGGCGCTGAGATGCAGCCACTTCTGGGGCAGGGCAGCTGGGGAATGGCTGCACATAACACAGCATAATCATTGAAGAGGAGTGGCTGGCAACGACTGCAGGGGAACCTCTGCTCCCCACAGCACGATGCTGCCCCACGCCCGGCCCGCCAGGGGACAGCACCCCCCAGCCATGAGTGCCAGGGAGAGCGCCCCACGGTGCGCCCCCCCCACCCCTCACCACAGGCCAGCTCTACCTCTGCAGAGGGCTGGGTCCCCCTCAAAGCTGGGGGGGGGGGGGGGGTCGTGTGCCAGGAGGTGGGGTGGAGGGCGGCAGGCAGCGCTGGGCATGCGGGGGAGGCATTCTTGACATACTGGGAGCAGGAGCTAATTATCCCCATTGTTGTCAGCCATCCCCCATGACACCGCCCCACCCCTTGCTGGGGAGGGGGCGGCCTGCCAGCCACCCCATCCCTCTCGGCTCCACAGCAAGGAAGCAGGGGGGCTGCACCCCCAGGGCTGTCACCGAGATCCCAGCCACACTGCAGGGAGGGAGATCAAGCCACCCTGCGACATGGGGCCTGGCCGCCCTGGCCCAGAGATGGCTACATCTCCACACCAGGCGAGTCCTCCCTGGGCTGCGTTGTGTGAGACTGTTTCCCAGCTGACCTGCCCCAGAGGTGGCTGCATGTCAATGCTGGGCAGGAACTAATCCAGCCAGTCCCTCTGTCCCGGCGCTCAGCGCCTAGCTACCAGTCCTCAGAGCCCCGCTGGAACCTCCTCACGCTGGCGCAGCTGTGTTGTTTCTGCTAGGCGGCGGAACCAGCGGGGTCACCCCCTAGGCCGCCCAACTGCTCCTGCCAGCCCTCCCCACCGTCCCTTCCCCCCCTCTCTGCAGGCAGCAGCTGGATTCCCCTGGCTGGTCCCAAGCGGATTAACATCCAAGCTGGAGAAAGGGAGCGGGGGCACAAACCCACAGCTCCAGCAGGACAGGACCATGGTGCAGGGAGGGGAATGGGGTCTAGTGGTTAGAGCCAGGGAGGGGCTGGAAGCCCGGACTCCTAGGTTCTCCCTCGACCCAGGAAAGCCATAAGGTCCACACAGGGCGATCAGACCCCTGATACAAGGGTAAGGCTCGGAAGGTGCCAGCTGGATTGGGAGGGGCCCGGCCGAGATCAGGAGCTGGGTTTAAAATAATCCAGACGGGGAAGGGGGGAGCCCGGAGGAGCAAAGTCAGCCTGGTTCCCAGCTCGGGGGGAGGCCCATGAGCGCATCAAGGACAGCCTGATTCACAGCTGCAGCAGCACAGGTGAGAGTCACCACGGCTGCCTTCCTCTGTCCTGCAGAGTGCTCTCCCCCTGGTGCTGGGAGGCAGCCACCTCTGGGGCAGGGCAGCCGGGGAATGGCTGTGCAGAACACCACACAGGGGATGGCCCGCCCAGCACCACGCTGCACCCCCTGCTGGGGAGGTAGGGGACTGTCTTCAGACCCACCCCAGACATGCGGAGGCTGTCTGCAGAGGCAGGCAGGTTCTCTGCCTGGAGTTGAACACGCTGGGGCCGGGGCACGTCCCCCAAACTCCAGGCAGCAGACGGCATGGCCCCACCATTGGGGAGGAAGGGGGGACAGGACCTGGGGAGCTGAAGCCCCCGCAAAATCCTATGGGAGCTAAGGATCGACCCCTGCAGGCCTGCCAAAGCCTGCTCCAACAAGGGGAAAGGCACAGTCCCTGGGCAGCTCCCCACCCTCCTGCTCCAACCCACTAAACCCCTCTTTCCTCCCAGTGCCAGGGAGAGAACCCAGGAGTCCTGGCTCCCAGGCAGAGATGCGAGCCCTGGGACAGGCCTAGCAGTTCCCAGGTGAACGGCAGGGAAAAAGGGGAGAATGCGCTCCCCCCCCGCACCCAATCCCAGCAGACAAAGGCCGCTGACACCAGCTCCCCCAGCCAGGGCTGGCTGGCAGCTGGCACCCATGCCAGGCACTGCCTGTGACCCATATAGTGCCAGCCACACAGGGATTACAGGTTGGGGGTGGGAATCTAAACAGGGAAACTGGGTCGGGGGGGGCTGCAGCTGCTGTGTGGGGGCTGAGCCCAGCCCTTCCATGTGCAAGGGAGATATGGGCTAGAGGCTGAAGGAGGGATTAGGACTCTAGCTCCAAGTCCCCCCCTGCTCTAACCATTGGACCCCACTCCCCTCCCAGAGCTGGGGAGAAAACCCAGGTGTCCTGACTCCCAGGCCGCCACTCCCCTCCCAGAAGTGAAGCCCAGACACCGAGCTCCCGCTGCGGCCAGCCTGGGAACAGCAGCCCCGGGGGTAGGCGCTGAAGTTGATGAGGCAGAGACACTAAACTCCCACTGGCCTCCTGGGCGAGGATGGGGGCTGGCAGGAAGGATGCGGCGCCAGGCCTGGGGATCCTGGCAGCGGGCACAGCTGTCTGAGCCAGGCGAGGCCGGGAGCCAGGGGCTGCTCACACAGGCAGAGCTCCTGAGGACTCTCACGAGGCTGTGACTGAATGCCAGCCCCAGTATGGCCCTGGGGGGCGCTGTGCTGCAGGGAGTGTGGCAGGGGCCTGGGCAGGGGGTGCTCTTCCCCAGCTGGTCAGAGCCGGGCACTGGGGGGGGGGGTCACTGTGCCGTGGGGCACTGGGCAGGAGTCACTCGCCAAGCACTGGGGGGCGCTGTGCTGGGGAGAGCGGGGTGGGCAGCGCTGTGCCCCGGCAGTCAAGGCTAGGCACTGGGGGTGCCGAGCTGTGGGGCAGGTGTCAGGTAGATCCATGCACATCCCGTTTCAGAGGCAGCGTTACCCACATGTGACGTTGTCCGAGCCCCGCCAAGGGCGACACTCAAAGGAGACCAGGCAGCCCCGCTGAACAGTCAGAGCTGGGGAGAGAACCCAGGTGTCCTGGATCCCGGCCTCCCGCCACTCGAGGCCTCGCACCCCAGGCTGCAGCAGCATGGGGCTCCTATTGCCCTGGACTAGCCTAGCCGAGCGCGTGGGGCCTCGGCCTGGGGCCACCCAGCACAGCTGATGCTAAGGGAAGGACGCACCCTGAGCGCGGTTTCACCCCCTAATCCCAATATCAAATCCCCCACTGTCAGCCCCTTGGCACCCCCAGGTGATCCCTACCGCCCCTCTCCACCAGCTGCCCCCGCAACCCACCCCAGTCCTCCTCCTCCACACCTGTACCCCAGCTCCAACCCACAGCCCCTTCCCCAGCTTCCCAGCCTGCCCCCCCCCTCTCCGCTGCTCCCCCAACCCTCCCTCAGCCCCCACTGGCTCCCCAGCTCCAGGGTATTTATTTGGCTCCCCCCCCATAGTATCCTCACACCTCACAATCCTTGTCCTCCAAACGTACAGAAGGGAAACTGAGGCACAGACAGGCCCAAGATCATGCAAGGAAGCTGTTGCAAGCCAGGAATTGAATCCTGGGGATCTCCTAGGCTAGAACCCAAACTACAGCCCCCCCCAAATCCCACCTACCCCCCACACCCCCAGCCCCTCCAATGCTCTCCCCATCCTCATGCCACCTGCCCTCCATCCGCCAGGTCCTGCCCCCAGTGAATGTACTCCCGCCCCATGCAATCTGCCCCCCACCTCCCTGAGCTCTCCCAGCTCCCCCCACTGCCCCCTCACCCTCTGCCCCCTCCAGCCCCCCACCTCCCTGCCCCACAACGTTGTCCCCCCCACTGCCCCCTCCCCCAGGCGCCCCCCCGCCCTCTGCCCCCTCCAGCCCCTCACCTCCCTGCCCCACAACATTGCCCCCCAGCTCCCCCCCACTGCCCCCTCCCCCAGGTACCCCCCCGCCTCCCTGCCCCCCCGAGCTCTCCCAGCTCCCCCCACTGCCCCCTCCCCCAGGCACCCCCTTGCCCTCTGCCCCCTCCAGCCCCTCACCTCCCTGCCCCACAACATTGCCCCCCCAGCTGCCCCCCACTGCCCTCTCCCCCAGGTACCCCCCCGCCTCCCTGCCCCCCCAAGCTCTCCCAGCTCCCCCCACTGCCCCCTCCCCCAGGCGCCCCCCACCCTCTGCCCCCTCCAGCCCCCCACCTCCCTGCCCCACAACATTGCCCCCCCAGCTCCCCCCCACTGCTCCCTCCCCCAAGCGCCCCCCCACCCTCTGCCCCCCCCAGCTCCCCCCACTGCCCTCTCCCCCAGGTACCCCCCCGCCTCCCTACCCCCCCGAGCTCTCCCAGCTCCCCCCACTGCCCCCTCCCCCAGGCGCCCCCCCACCCTCTGCCCCCTCCAGCCCCCCACCTCCCTGCCCCACAACATTGCCCCCCCAGGTCCCCCCCACTGCCCCCTCCCCAAGGCGCCCCCCCACCCTCTGCCCCCCCCAGCTCCCCCCACTGCCCCCTCCCCCAGGCGCCCCCCCGCCCTCTGCCCCCTCCCCCCTCGTGACCCTCAGCTCCCCCGCCCCCCTGACCTTGCGCAGCGCCGCCACCATGTCCTCCTCCTCCTCCTCCTCGTGCTGCTGCTGGCGCGGGGCCCGCGCGGCGGGGGGCGGGGTCACAACGGCAGCCGCGGCCCCGCCCCCCGGGCCGGAGCCCGCGCGAGCCCCGCGCGCCGGGGAGCCCCGCAGGAGCAGCAAGCTCCGCGCGCACCTGCCCAGCGCCGCCATCGTACCCCTGGGCGTGGGGTGGGGGCCTAGGACACTAGGGGCGCGCGGAACCGGAAACCCCGCCCTGGGAGTGATCTCGCGCCGCCCGTGCGCGCCACAAAGGGACCGGGGCTGAAGTAGGCGGGCCGCGCGCGGGGTTAAATACTGGTCTTCGCGGGCTGTACCATATTGGCCCCCCTGGACTGTACCATTGCACCCTTCCCCCCCCGGACAGTACCATATCTGGACCGGCCCCCTGGAGTGTACCATGTTGCCCCATTTCTGGACTGAACCATACCCATCCCCTCTACAGGGCTCCCGCAGCGCTACCATATTTCCCCTGGGCAATACTCGTGTCTCCCCCCCTCATGTTTCCCAGGGCCCTGCTCAGTGTCCGGCTCCTACCCGGGGGTGCAGTGAGGTGCCTGTCGCGTGTGGACGTCACCGAGGTGCTGGAGCCCCCCGAAGAAGGGCTGGCCCCATGATGACATCACAACTAGATCAGTGACGTCATCGGATGCTATTGCAGCGCACCTTGACAGCTCGCTGTGATGACGTCACTGCCCAACGCACACTGATGACACAAACATAGTCGTCACGTCGTGACGTTATATGACGTCAGGACAGTGAGCCATGAGTCACTTTTTTGGGTCATGACCTGGAGGTGGGATCAGTGAGAGGCTGCACCAATCGCTTGCGAGCAGAAACGGACTCTCTACCCTTTTCACCAATCCCTTGCGAGCAGAGGCGGGCCCTGTGCCACTTCCACCAATCACCAATGATTAATGCAGGGCCTTATGCCCACCCACCATTCATCTGCCAGCAGAGGCGGGCCGTCTCACAGTCCAACCAATCCCCTGCTAGTGGAGGCGGGTCTTCAAGGGGACTCCGGGCGGTGCCGCGAGCGCCTGTGGGAGCGACTGGACGCGGTCCCACCCATCCGGCGCGCGCGGAGCGGCAGGTTTCCCGGCCAATGGGATCGGGGCACCCCGGCCAATGGGCGCGCGGGGTGGGGTGGGAGCCGGCGCGCGGGGGGCGTGGCCACGTTCTCCGCCGCCGGGAGTCGCCAGGACTCGGCCGCTGGCGCCGCCGCCATCTTGCGTGTCGGGGGCGCGCGCGCGCGCGAGGAGTGTCCTGCCCGGCCAGCGGCCTGCCGCGGCCCAGGTCAGCGCCGCCTCGGGGCCGGGGGGGAGCGCGGGGGGAGGGGCCGGTAGGGGTGGGACTTGGTCTGGGGACCCTGTGGGGGGAGGGGTGCGTGGTCTGGGGGCCCGGGCTGGGGGAGCCTGTGGGGGGCTTTGGGGGAGGAGCTTGTGGGGCGGGGGCGTGGCCTGGGGAGCTGGCGGAGAGGGGGGGCTGGGCTGGGGGAGCCTGTGGGGGCTTTGGGGGAGGAGCTTGTGGGGCGGGGGCGTGGCCTGGGGAGCTGGCGGAGAGGGGAGGGGGGCTGGGCTGGGGGAGCCTGTGGGGGGCTTTGGGGGAGAAGCTTGTGGGGCGGTGGCGTGGTCTGGGGAGCTGGCAGAGAGGGGAGGGGGGCTGGGCTGGGGGAGCCTGTGGGGGGCTTTGGGGGAGAAGCTTGTGGGGCGGTGGCGTGGTCTGGGGAGCTGGCAGAGAGGGGAGGGGGGCTGGGCTGGGCTGGGCTGGGGGAGCCTGTGGGGGGCTTTGGGGGAGAAGCTTGTGGGGCGGTGGCGTGGTCTGGGGAGCTGGCGGAGAGGGGGGGCTGGGCTGGGGGAGCCTGTGGGGGCCTTGGGGGAGAAGCTTGTGGGGCGGTGGCGTGGTCTGGGGAGCTGGCAGAGAGGGGAGGGGGGCTGGGCTGGGCTGGGCTGGGGGAGCCTGTGGGGGGCTTTGGGGGAGAAGCTTGTGGGGCGGTGGCGTGGTCTGGGGAGCTGGCGGAGAGGGGGGGCTGGGCTGGGGGAGCCTGTGGGGGCCTTGGGGGAGGAGCTTGTGGGGCGGGGGCATGGCCTGGGGAGCTGGCTGGGCTGGTGGCTGGGACAGTCTGTGGGGAGAGGTGTTGGGGAAGGAGGAGGAGGAGCATGTGGGTGGGGGGCGTCTAGGGGAGGAGCCGGGGGGGAGGGAGGAACTGATGGGGAGGGGGAGTCTGGAGTGAGGGTTGGGTTTGAGTTGGGGGGGAGGGTCTGGGAATGGGGAGGGGTCCTGGCCTGGCGGTTTTGGGGGTGGGGAAGAGGCGAGGGGTTTGGGGGGAGCCCTGAAGAGGGGGAAGGCGGCTGGTGGGTGAGGCCGGTGAAGGGAGCGACGAGGAGGCGCGGGTTCACCTTGGTGGGGGGGTGGCCGGCCAAGTGGGCAGCTGGACTTCAGATAAAAATACCCCGATCTGGTCACGATAGGGCCAGCAGAGGGTGGAGTCTAGACTGGGATTGGGGGCTCCCTCCTTCCCATTGTGCCGGGCGCTATGCAGACCCTGCCCGGGGTTGGGGGTCCCCTGCCGTGCCGGGCGCTGTACAGACAGCTCCTGTCTGCTAGCTAGGCAGGGGAAAGTCTGGGAAGGGCTGTGGAGGTGCCGAGAGGGTTGGCTTAGTTGAGGTTATGTGGCAGGTCAGTGCAGAGCCGGGGTTTAGTCAGGCCTGGAGGGGGAGCAGAGACAGGTGCCTAGGAGAGGATGCTCCCTACGCCATGTTCCCTCCTCTCCGGCTCCCCCATATCCTGTCTCTGCCAGGGGCCAGTACCAGATGCTGTCGGGGAAAAGAGGCAAGGAATTGTGACGGGATGACTTGTCTCCTCTTAGCTCCCATTTATGAAAGGTCAGCTTGTGTGTGGGGCTTGCTTTGCGGTTTTGAAGCCTTGTTAGAATTGCCCCACCCTTGATTTTAATCCTGCCTCAGTGTCACCTTGTGGCAATGAGTTTCACAGGCTCCGCGTTTTGTCTCCGTGTGACCCCAGGCTGTTGGCTTCATCTCCCTGGGATTCACACATCAGCAGAAGGGCCTGGTGTCATGAAGCCCAGGATGGGTGCTATGCCCCAGCTTTTAGACAGTGGGCTGGCACCCCCAGGGGTCCTGCTCTGGATATGGGTCGGTTTCAACCAGTCCAGACCCCTTCATTCCACTCCAGGCTCTTACATGATACATGTTTCTAGCTCTGATCCAAGAGCAACGTGTTAACCCTTTCACCCCCCGCTGGGTAGCAGTGCAAAGTATGGAGAGAAACTGAGGCACACATAGGCATCGAATTCCTGCTTTGTCACTCCTGGTTTGGTGGGATCTCCATTGTCCTCTGTCCCGTGCTGGCTCAGACCTGGGAAGCCCTGGCAGCTTTATCCTTTCCCAGCTGCTGCAAGGTTCAACAGCTTGTTTGGCAAAGGAGGACCTGAGCCCCAGAGAGATGGATGACCTGGAGTTCAGAGGTGCTGCAGGCAGCCTCACCCACAGCACAGCTGGGACCCCCCCTTTGCGGGAGGTACCTTGTCAGCGTGATCTCAGCGGGAAAGCGGGTCGGTGTTGCAGGCTTGGAGCCGAGGGGGAGAGAGACTCCCACTTCCCGTCCAGCTTCGTCCCTGGCAGCCTGCGCTCAGCTCCGGAAAGCGCGGCTCATTTGGTTGGAGGTGTGGCGAGCCTGCAGCAGTCTGAGTGGAGAATCGAACCGCAGAGTGCTTGGCAGGGTTCTGAGCCAGTTCCATAGGCTCCTGCCCTCTCGGTATCGGTTGTGACCATTTCACGGCGTCAGTGCAAGAGAGTTGATCTTGGGTAGACAGGCAGGCTTTGTGTCTTGCGACAGAGACCTCCAGCTGGGCTGTATATTGGCAAGCAGGGTGTAGAGAGCTGGGTACCCGGGGTGTGTGCATGCTGAGCAGAGGGGCTGTGTGTATGTGCCACACCATGGCCAGTGCAATGATGCCCGACCTTCTGGCTAGTTGCAGAGGGAAGTGGGCATCGTCTCAGGACTCATTGCAATAGAAATAATCAATAGCAACTGTTAGCATATGGGGAGACCAGCCCCTGCATGTACCTCGGGGCAAAGCAACCCAGGCCCTGGAGGAATCAATCTGTGTGGGGGGATGTTTTGGGGTTGTGAGTCCATCGGACTCCTCCTCTCGCTGCCTAAGAGCCCAGCAAGTTCGCAGGTGTCCAGTGAAGGTAGGATCTGTAGCCTGGGGGTGCTGAGTCTGCTACTTGCTGGGATGAATTAAATAAATCGCAGCCTATGCTGTGTGGGGCCGCGTGCTTGCAAAGCTGGCTGGCTCAAGGGGGGCGGGGAATGGGACCTAGGGTCTTTCCCCTCTTGGTGTTGCTGGGTCGGATCCAGCCCCAGGGCAGTGGGACTGGCTGGCTGCTACCCTTACGTTACCTGCTGCTAAGGGAAGAATTGTGTGTGTTACTCTGGGATTGCATGCATCATGTGCTCGGTAGGTTTGGGAAGCTGGTCAGTTGGCCACCTGTTGGAACACGATCTAATCTGGTTTGATAGTGCAGTGAGGAAGCCGGGATGTAGCTGGCGTCTTACCTCTTTGGTTGCATCTTGGTGCCATTTATTTATTTTTAGAACTTCATTTTGGTGTGTCACATTGTTTAAAGTTAAAATAACTCAGGAAACTCTGTACGGTGAAGCCTCCCAGAAACCAGAAAGTCTTACTCTGGTCTCTTCCTGTCGCTACTGCTGTGAGACATTAGTGCTCTGAACTATTTGCCTGGGATGTGACCAGTCTCCTGCATAGAACCAGACTGAGGGATGAATTCTGAGCTGCTAAGGCTGGTGTTGGGGGGGTTCAGGTACCGTTTCTGCATTTTAATCCAGCCAGAGGCTTCTAGGAATACTTACTTCTAGGAGCCGGGTGTGCAGGCCGTTCCCGCGGAATGGGTTCCTGGGAAGGATCTAGGCCTCAGCAGCATGGACAGGCAGCTGAGCCGGACCTCCCACAGCAGTGCCATGGCCAAAAGCGCTAATGGGATCCTTAGCTCCTCAGTTCCTCAGGGAGAAGAGGCCGGGGAGGGGAAGGGCCATGCTGAGAGCCAAAGGGAAAGTGGGTGACAGAGCTGGGACTGGAGCATTGATTCCTGACTCCCACTCCCCCCATCTCTGACCCACTAGACTCCGCTCCCCTCCCAGAGCCGTGGAGAAAACCCAGGAGTCCAGGCTCCCAACCTCCCCACCAAAAAAAAACAACCAACAACTAGACTCTTCCTTCACATGTGTATATGGGAGACCAGGATTGGCATGGCCATGAGTTCGGATTGAGGGGCAGTGGCAGGACTGGGCAAGCAGGGGGCTGCAGGTCGGGAGTGAGGGACGCTGGCAGGGCTGGTGGGGAGCCCAGGGCTGGGCTAGCAGGGGCTGTGTCAAGATCCTCGCTCAGCCCCTGATGCCATCTGTCTGGCACTACTTGGTTGATTTCATGGGTCTCGTTCCCCGCGCCCTGTGGACGGCCATGGTAACCCCCCCCCTCTCCCCCGCTCTCTCTGCCTCTAGGGCTTGTGGACACGGCTGGTGGCAGTGCTGTGTGTTGAGTGCCCACCGAAGAGCCTGGCCTGTTCCGAAGCACTGACCCGCTGCAGGAGGAAATGGAGTATGAACGGAGGTACCATCTCCCCACGCCAATGGGCCCGTGCACCCCTGTATCGGGAGGGCTGGGGCTGCTGGGGGGGCGCTGTGCTGTGGGGCAGGAGGCTGGGCAGGCCAGGCACTGAGGGGCGCTGTGCTGTAGGGAGCAGGGCTCGGGACACTCTGCCCTGGCAGGCAGGGCTGGGCGTGGAGCAGGGCGGGGGCTCAGCAGGGGGTGCTCTGCCCTGGCAGCCAACGGTGCTGAACCTACACCCCTCATTCCCTCCAGATCGAGGGACGTGATCGTTCCCCTCTATCCGACATTGGTGAGGCCTCATCTGGAGAACTGTGTCCAGTTTTGGGCCCCACACTACAAGAAGGATGTGGAGAAATTGGAGAGAGTCCAGCGAAGGGCAACAAAAATGATTAGGGGACTGGAACACATGACTTATGAGGAGAGGCTGAGGGAACTGGGATTGTTTAGTCTGCGGAAGAGAAGAATGAGGGGGGATTTGATAGCTGTTTTCAACTACCGGAAAGGGGGTTCCAAAGAGGATGGCTCTAGACTGTTCTCAGTGGTAGCTGATGACAGAACAAGAAGCAATGGTCTCAAGTTGCAGTGGGGGAGGTTTAGGTTGGATATTAGGAAAAACTTCTTCACTAGGAGGGTGGTGAAACACTGGAATGCGTTACCTAGGGAGGTGGTGGAATCTCCTTCCTTAGAAGTTTTTAAGGTCAGGCTTGACAAAGCCCTGGCTGGGATGATTTAATTGGGGATTGGTCCTGCTTTGAGCAGGGGGTTGGACTAGATGACCTTCTGAGGTGTCCCTTCCAACCCTGATATTCTATGATTCAGAGGTGGCCGTGGGGACCGGACGGGCCGATATGGCGCTGCTGACCGGTCCCAGGACGACAGCGTGGACGGGCGGACCCAGCGAGACCACGACTATCGGGACATGGATTACCGCTCGTACCCCCGTGACTTCAGCAGCCACGAGGCCGCTAACGAGTATGACTCATCCGAGGAGCAGAGTGCCGAGGTGGGCTCTGGACCCAGGGGCTGTAGTCTTGTGGGGCTGGGCGGGCCTCTCTGCCGGGGATGGGGATGGGACGCGAGTGCCGGGCTCCCCTGACCCCATCCTCTCTCGCCAGGATTCCTACGAGGCCTCTTCAGGGTCGGAGACTCAGCGCAAGCGGGACAGCCCCACCGAGCCCCTGGGCTACCCCGGCGACGGGGACTACCGCGACCAGGACTACCGGCCCGAGCCAGAGGAGGAGCAGAAGGCCAGCAGCATCGTCATGCTGAGGATGCTGCCCCAGTCCGCCTCCGAGAACGATGTAGGTCTGGGTGGGGTGGGGCTGGGAACCAGAATGCCTGGGTTCTTTTCCCCGGCTCTGGGAGGAGAGTGGGGTCTCGTGGTTGTGGGGAGGGAGGGTGCTGGGAGCTGCTTTTCCATGGATCAATGCATGATCTCACATGAGTGGCGCCTTCTACCTCAGTTTCCCCTTGTCCATACCCTGGAGGTGGATGGTGCTGACTGTGTCCCTTCTGTGTGTGCTCCCCCACAGATTCGGGCCCAGCTGCAGGCGCATGGGATCCAGCCCCGCGAGGTGCGGCTGATGCGGAACAAAGCCTCAGGTGAGCTCCTGTTCACAGTTCTGCCTTCTGCCCCGCCTTTCTGGCTAGGAGCCTGCGGCGGTTCCCCCTGCGGTGCGCGCGGTCGGTGTGTCTCTCTCGCTGGCAGAAACTACCCAGGCCCTTGTGCAGCTGGCTTCCCAACCCGCACCAGGCTTTTGGCTGGTACCAGTCCCTTGCCCGTGGGTCCGTGCAGAGCAGGGCCGGTTTGGTCAGTCTGCATGCAGATCCCGCACTCGCTGCTCTCTCTCCCTGTCCTTGGAGAGCGCGGAGGAATCCACGGCCAGGCGCGTGCCCCTCTCGCCCTCTCCTTGCTGGGCGTGAACCCTGGCCGGAATGGAGCTGTACTAGAGGCCGCGGCTGGGTTCTGCTGCGGCCCGCTTCTCCTCCCAGAGTGAGCCAGCGCTAGGGAACGCCGGCACTGGGCCAGCCTTTCTGGGGAGCGCGTGGCCAGGATGGGCTGGGCTGAACAGGTGAGTTGGCTGTTGTCTCGAAGGTATTTCCTTGGTGTGTGTTGCACACTCACTCACTCACACACACACACAGCCAGTGTTCTCTCTCCTTCCAAAGCAGGGTGTGTATATATTTATATTTTTTTCTCTGCATTAGTCCTGTGTTGTGCCAGGCCTCACAGGGGCGCTGTGGAGAGGAACCCTACTTTCCAGGGGCCCCTCCAGCCAGCTCAAGGCACAGCCCCCTGCAGAGATGTTTCCCAGCATGCACTGGCCCAGTGCTGGGAGCACCGCATGCTGGGATCCAGAGCCTCGGCGCTGGGCTGGGAGCCAATAATCCAGCCCAGGGGGTCTCGTCTGGGGGTTGGGCCTGCTGTGTTCGTCCCACGTAGCTCAGTGGAGGTGGGGGGGGGGGCAGGGACCGATGATTACCCCCACTGGAGTCCTTACTCCCAGCCCCCTAGCTTGGGAACCCTCAGCCAGGCCGAGCTAAAGGCAAAGGGGATCTGTGCGATGGGACAGAGCAAAACCTGTGCTTGACTGGGAGACCTGGATGGGAGTGTGGGGGCTGGGCAGGGGGCGCTCTCCCCCGGCAGACAGGGCCGGGCACTGGGGAGCGCTGTGCTGCAGGCCGGGGGGCTCTCCCCTGGCAGTCAGGGCTGTGTTATGGGGTGGGGAGCTTTATAGGGGGTGCTCACTCTGGCACTTAGGGCCGGGCGCTGGGGGGCGCCCTGCTATGGGGCAGGAAGCTCTGCAGGGGGCACTCTGCCCTGCAGACTGTGCTCACACCACTACTCCAGCATGATGCTAGGGGTGCCTGTGACCAGAGCCGGGTCCTAGGACACTGAGCGGCCAGGGGGGTGGGGGGCGGCTGGAGCCTGTTGTCCCTAGGGGAAAGCGATGCTCTGGGGAGGCAGCATGAGCAAGTGGAGAGGAAGCTGGTCCAGCAGCCAGGACTCCTGGGTTCTCTCCTGGGCTTTGGGAGGGGAGTGGGGTCTAGTGGTTGGGGGGGCGCCAGGACTCCAGGGCTCTATTATGCTAGCAGCCCCTTGGCTGCGTGGCTGGTGCTTCCCCTGCCCTTGCCCCCACACTCCCAGGAGGTGCCCCCCTCCGCGCCCCCGGCCCCGCCCCAGGGGGTGCAGCGAGAGGGTGCGTGATGTTGGCTGGATCTGTTGACTAACACACTGCGTCTGTATCTGAATGCTGTCCTCCAGGTCAGAGCCGCGGCTTCGCCTTCGTCGAGTTTAATCACTTGCAGGACGCTACCCGATGGATGGAAGCCAATCAGGTTGCTTTGCCGCACTTGACCCCCACAAGTACTGCTCCTGTTACTGCCTGACCCACACGCCTGGGCCTGCTCCAGCCCCTCAGGGAGAGCATCACCCCCCCACCCCCTTAAGGATTCACTAGTGCTTAGAGGCAGAGCAGTGGGAGGGCAGTGGGGTCTAGTAGTTAGAACGGGGGGGGCTGAGAGCCAGGACTCCTGGGTTCTCTTCCCAGCCCTAGGAGGGAGCGTGTTTAGAACATGGGGACCAGGAGCCGGGACTCCTGGGTTCTCTCCGTGTCTCCAAGTGTGTTCTGGTGGGTGGCTGGAAATGAGGATGCATGTGTTCTTTGCCTGGCTTCGGGCGGGGAGTGGGGGCTAGTGGTTAGAGCAGGGGGAGCGAGCTGGGAGCCAGGACTCCTGGATTCTCTCTGTGGCTCTGCAAGGGGAGTGTTGTGCAGTGGTTAGAGCAGCAGTGATGGGTGCCAGGACTCCTGGGTTCTGTGTCCCGCTCTGGAAGGCAGTGCGACATAGTGCATGGCAGAAGTGGATGTTGAGTGATGGCATCAGCCCTTTTCGTGCCGCAGGGCCCAGACACTGGCACCTGGCCCCCCTCCCACCCTCCAGGGGGTCACTCCATCTCCAGTCTCCCACGGGGGGGCCAGGCTGCGAGCTTTCCCATGGCAGTGCCAGCGCCAGGAGCTAGGGCAGGGAGGGCGCCCGGCATCAGCCTTCGTTAAGCCTGTGCCCACCGGACCCGGAGGAGGCCCGCCGGCAGAAGAGCGAGCACCTGTCAGACCAACCTCCAGGCCCCATAGCCCTGAGATCTTGGTCTCCCTGGCCAGCTGGTGGATTGGAATTGGCTTTCACAACGCCCCTCGACCTGCGCGGCTCCGTTCCTCTCCTAGCCGGACCGAGTGCGTGGGCGGGCGTCCCCAGTGGGAGCCGCCACGCGTGGCCGAGACGCTGTGCTTTGCGGGGTGGGGCGCTGCGCAGGAGGGGATCGAGGCAGCGCGGCGAGAGGCCGTCGGATCAGGCTCCGGCAGGGCCGTAGGCAGAGCAGATAGGCCGAGGGGGCGGGTGGGGGCTGTGCCGAGGTGGTGGCCCAGAGGTTGCCGGAGGAGCCGCTGGCTAGCAGGGCACGCATCGGTGGTTCCCAGCGGTGTCAGGTGTTGTGCCGCGCGGGTGTCTTGGATCATGGCTGCCCTCTCTTTCTTTCTCTCTCTCTCTCTCTCTCTTTCTTTCTCTCTCTCTCTCTCTCTCATCCACTCCCTCCATCCTAGCAGCCGTTGGTAGCTCGGAGCCGGCCGTGCCGGCAGCCCCAAATGCTGGGCCGGCACAGGTTAGCTTTGCGGTAGCCACGTAGCCGAGACCCAAACCTCTCCGGGCCTGCGGCCCTTCCCTCCCTCCCTCCCTCCCCTCCCTCATCCGTTCAGCAGAAGGGTTTAAATCTCTCTCTCTCTCTCTGCTGAGGCAGTGACGGGTGCCCCCCGCCACCCGCCGGCGCTCACCACTCTGCCTTTCCCCCGGCAGCACTCCCTCAGCATCCTGGGCCAGAAAGTCTCCATGCACTACAGCGACCCCAAGCCCAAGATCAATGAGGACTGGCTCTGCAGCAAGGTACAGGAGTGGGGTTGTGATCCTACGGTAATGGCCACTGAGCTAAGGGGCAGTGTGCTGTGGGGAGAGGGGCCAGGGGCTGGGCAGGGAGCACTCTCCCCTGGCAATCAGGGCCGGGCACTGGGGGGCGCTGTGCTGTGGGGAGAGGGGCAGGGGACTGGGCAGGGGGCACTCTCCCCTGGCAGTCAGGGCTGGGCACTGGGGGGCGCTGTGCTGCGGGGAGAGGGGCAGGGGACTGGGCAGGGGGCAGTCAGGGCCGAGCATGGCAGGGGCCTCAGCAGAGGGTTTTCTCCATTAAGAGTCTCTTGTTAATTCCTGTTGCAGTGTGGAGTGCAGAATTTCAAACGAAGGGAGAAATGCTTTAAATGTGGCGTACCCAAATCAGGTGAGCTAGAAACAGTGCTGGTTTTAGCCCCCCATCTGACCCTGCTGCAGAGAATGCCACGGGTTAATGCCCTGGCTGAGCTATTCCTCTCCCCCCCTCCCCCATCAGACCATGCAGCAGGGAGTCCCGCAGGTTAATAATACTTTCTGCCCCATCCAGAGGCTGAGCAGAAGCTGCCCCCAGGGAGCCGGCTAGACCAGCTGGTGGCGCTGTCGGGCCGGGAGCTGAGTCAGGGCCTGCTGCCCCTGCCGCAGCCCTACCAGGCCTCGGTGCTGTCAGCAACGCAGCCCCTGGCCCAGGCGTCAGAGCCCTGCGCTGAGAACGCCAACGACAGTGAGTGGGGGGTGAGCGTTGGGGGGTGGGCCATGGGGGGGAGAGGGGGCAGGGAGTGGGGCGGGGGGAGCCCTCCAGTTGCCAGGAGCGGGTATCGGGTGACGGGGTAGGTGTGGGGTGAGGGGGCAGTGGGATCGGTGCCCAGGTCGGTGGGGTGGAGTGGAGTGGATGGAGGGTACCTGGGAGGAATTGTTCGGGTCTGACCAATGCGGGGGGGGTCTAAGTGGGGGTGTCTGGCTGATGGGGTGCGGGCTGTAAGAGGGTGGGGCCTGGTGGGGGCTGGAGCCTGACTGGCAGTGGGTTGGCCCCAAGGGGGTGGGGCCTAACAGTTGGGTTGGCTCTAAGGGGGCGGAGCCTGGCTGCTGCTGGTGGGTGGGATCTTATGGGGCGCGGCCTGTTGGGCAGGGCCGGAGGGGGGGGTGTCCAGTCCCTCCTCACGCTGTGCCCCCCCCCCACCTCCCAGCCATCATCCTGCGGAACCTGAACCCGCACAGCACCCTGGAGTCGATCCTGGCGGCCCTGGCGCCCTACGCGGTGCTCTCCGCCTCCAACGTCCGCGTCATCAAAGACAAGCAGACCCAGCTCAACCGCGGCTTCGCCTTCATCCAGCTGGCCACCATCGTGGTGAGCCGCCGAGGCCCCCGGGGCTCTGCCGGTGCTGGGAGGGGAGCGGGGTCTGCTGGTTAGAGCAGGGAGGGCTGGGGGACAGGACTCCTGGGTTCTCTCCTCGGCTCTGGGAGGGGAGCAGGGTCTGCTGGTTAGAGCAGGGGGGGCTGGAGGCCAGGACTTCTGGGTGCTCTCCCTGGCTCTGGGAGGGGAGCAGGGTCTGCTGGTTAGAGCAGGGGGGGCTGGAGGCCAGGACTCCTGGGTGCTCTCCCCGGCTCTGGGAGGGGAGCGGGGTGGGGCAGGGCTGTGTGGCTGGAGAGGCCTGGGCGGGTCTGGGCCCCTCTCACTCCATCTGCCCCCCCCAGGAGGCGGCCCAGCTGCTGCAGATCCTGCAGGCCCTCCACCCCCCGCTGCACATTGACGGCAAGACCATCAACGTGGAATTTGCCAAGGGCTCCAAGCGGTGAGTGCAGGGGCGGGAGGGGCAGGGGGATGGGGGGCCCCCACCCAATCCCACAGAGTGACAGGTCCCTTCCCTCTCCCCCACCCCCACAGGGACATGGGCTCCTCCGACAGTAACCGAATCAGCGCCGCCTCTGTTGCCAGCACTGCGATTGCTGCGGCCCAGTGGGCCATCTCCCAGGTAACCCCGCCCTGCCCGGGGCCTCGTGATTAACTCGCCGGGGGGGGGCAGATCGGGAGGTGTGGGGGGGTGTTAATCCCCTGGACCCCCTGCTGCAGGGGTGTGTGGCGGGGCGTTAATCCCTGGGACTTCCTGCTGCAGGAGTGTGGACCATGTGGCTCCAGCCTGGATGGGGCTGGCTGGCGGGACGCCCCCATGCCTGGCACTGCGGGGGGGTGCTCTGCTGGCTGGGTCCCTGCCCCCAAGGCAGACAAGGGGTGGGGGCTGGTGGTGCCCTCCGGTCCCCTCACCCTGCCCTCTGCCCCCAGGCATCACAGGGAAGTGAGGGGGCCTGGGCAGCCTCGGAGGAGCAGCCGGCCGACTACGCCTACTACCAGCAGGAGGAGGCCTACGGCGCGGAGCCGGCCCTCTACTCCCACACCTACCTGAAGGGCTCCCCGGCCCAGCCCGGCGCCAACGGGGAGGCTGCAGCCACTGGTGAGAGCGGGCGTGGGACATGGGGCCGGCCCCTGGCGCTACCCTCCCACCGCCTGGGGGCTGGGAGGGGGCAGGGGTTGGATCCCCTGTCGTGGTCAGGTTGAATTGTGGCAGCCTCTTACCCCGCCATGGGGTTCTGTGGGGTTCTCCCCCCCCCCCCCCTTTCACTTAGAAGCTTTGGAGTGTCTTGGGGTCCTGGCTCCCAGCCCCTCAGCTCTAACCACTAGCCCCCACTCCCCTCCTGGAGCCGGGGAGAGAACCCAGGAGTCCTGAATGGCTCCAGCCTGGGCAGTGGGTCTCTGGGGACCTCCCCTCACCCTCGCTCTCCCCTGCCCTCACAGGGGTGGAGCCGACCCTAGAGCCTGGTGTGCCGGGTGTCGACCCAGTGCCCGTCCTGCAGAGCTTCCCCCACGCCGCCCAGACCACCGCCGTGCCCGTCGTGTACCAGCCGCCCGGCGGGGCCGAGACCACAGGCACCACAGTGGGGACTGCTGCCACCGCCCAGGTAGGGCTGTCGGCCTGGCCTGGGGGCGGGGCTCTGCCCTCCCGGCTCGGGGGCTGTAGTGGGTGGCAGGAGGGGTCTCTCCTCTCTGCTTGGGGGCAGCGGGGCCTGTATGGGAGGGGGTCTCTCCTCCCTGCTCTGGGTTGGGGGTTCTGCCCGGGGTTGTGAGGGGGTTTCTCCCCAGGGTGTCCCCACCCTGCTCTGGGTCGGGGGGCTCTCCTGGCGGCCTCCCCACTGCCTGCCGTCCTGCCGCAGAGCCAGCCCTACACCATCGTGTCCCCGGCCGTGCTGAAGCCGGAGACGCCGAGCCCAGCCCAGCCGAGCAGCACCGCTCTCCCCGTGCCCAGCACCGGCCTGCCCCTGCCCACCCCCGCGCCGCAGGAGCCCTACGGCCAGTACCGTGAGTGGGGGGCTGGGGGGGTGCATCGGCGGGAGGGGCCTTGTTGGGGCTGAGAGGGACTGTGCTACACTGGGGGGTCTCTGGGGGTTGGAGGGCCATGCTTCACGGGGACCAGTGTGGTGACTCCGGGGGGTGCATTCGCCATAGTGGGGGGATGTGCGGGGCTCTGGGGGGGGGGTGCCACGTTGGGCAGGGGAGGGGGTTGGAGGGCCCTGGTGTGGGGAGGATGTTGGGGCTGTTGGGGAGGATGTGCTATGTCGGGAGGGGTAAGTCTGCTTTGGGGGGGCTGTTGGGGGGCTGGGATATTGGCCCTCTCGGCCCGCCCCCAGCTGAGCCCCGCTCTGCGCCCCCCAGCCGTCCCAGACGTATCCACCTACCAGTATGACGAAACTTCCGGCTATTACTACGACCCGCTGACCGGTCTCTATTACGACCCCAACTCCCAGGTGAGCTGAGGGGGGTGCAGCTTGGGGGGGAAGGGTGCGGGCGGGGGGGGGGGGGCACAGCCTGCAGCACCTGACGCCCCCCATCTGTCCGGCCCCACAGTACTACTACAATGCACAGAGCCAGCAGTACCTGTACTGGGATGGCGAGCGCAGGACCTACGTGCCGGCCTCTGACCAGGGTGCCGACGCCCACAAGGAGGGCTCTGGGGGCAGCGGCAAGGAGGGCAAGGAGAAGAAGGAGAAACACAAGACTAAAACAGCTCAGCAGGTGGGTGCTGCCTGCCCCTCAGGAGCGCTGTGCCCTGGCCCCCTCGGGCGTCTGGGTAGGACAGGGCCTCCCCCGTGCTGCCTCTCCCCACCCGCTGCTCAGCAGAGGTTGCCCCCCACCCCCACCCCCCCGAGGGAGCTGCATGATCCCCTTTTCCATCCAGCCTGTTAAGCAGTTTGGCTCTAGATGCACAAGAGGTGTTGCTAGCCCAGCCTTCACTGGCAAGATGCAGCCACCTCTGGGGCAGGACAGCTGGGGAACAGCTGCATGTAACGCCACATGGGGATAGCTCGTCCGGTACTGAGATGGAGCCAGCTCTGGGGTGAGGTGGCTGGGAACAGCCACACGTAACGCTGCATGGGAATGGCTTGCTCGACGCTGAGATGCAGCCAGCTCTGGGGTGGGGCAGCTGGGGACCAGCATCAGAAGCTTGGGACAGAAAGTGAAGGAGAATCCTGCAACCTGTCTGTCTATGAGCTTCCCTCCCTGCCCCCCAACATGGGGTCAGCGCCCCACTGACAGCCCCCTGCCCCCCCACAGATCGCCAAGGACATGGAGCGCTGGGCCCGCAGCCTCAACAAACAGAAGGAGAACTTCAAGAACAGCTTCCAGCCGATCAGCTCGCTGCGGGAGGACGAGCGGCGCGAGTCGGCCACGGCCGACGCCGGCTACGCCATCCTGGAGAAGAAGGTACGGCCAGCATGGGGGAAAACCCCGGCCCTGCCAGGAGCCCCACAGCCCTTCCCATCCCTCCATGCCCACAGGTGCCGGTGCCGTGCCAGGCCACCCGGCGCTGAGCTGCCCAACCCTGCCTCCTCCTCGAAGAGTCAAGGCTCTAGGCTGGCCGGGCAGGCCCTTGCCCCCCCAACCCCGGCCTGCCCCTGATGCCCCCACATGAAGCATGGGGTCCAACAGGGGAGGTGGGTGCGGGGTGAACCTGCCAGGGCCCCTGGCTGATTTCAACCACTGTGCTTCTCCCCTAGGGGGCGCTGGCAGAGAGGCAGCACACGCCCATGGATCTGTCCAAGCTGGCCAGCGACGATAGGCTGGTAAGAGCCCAGTGCTGCAGGAGCCTGGGGCCGGGAGGGGAGTGGGGTCCGGTGGGTTAGAGCAGGGGCGGGCTGGGAGCCAGGACTGGCTCGGGGAGGGCAGGGCGTGTCGTGGTGAGGGGCCCCCATGAGCAGCCGGCCCCACAGCGCTGTTTCTCCGCAGAGCCCGCCGCGGGGGCTGGTGGCCGCGTACAGCGGGGAGAGCGACAGCGAGGAGGAGCCGGAGCGGGCGTCTGACCGGGAGGAGAAGCTCACGGACTGGCACAAACTGGCCTGTCTGCTCTGCCGCCGGCAGTTCCCCAGCAAGGAGGCGCTGATCCGCCACCAGCAGCTCTCTGGGCTGCACAAGGTGTGAGGGGGGCGTCACGGGGCCTGGCCCCTCCAGGGGGTGCCGGCTCCCATCCAGCCTGGGGCAGGGACTGGCTGGCTCAGGGGAGCGGGGAATGGGGCACAGGACTCTTCCAGTCTAGGGGGCGCTGGCTCCCATCCATCCCCAGGGTGGGGGGCGGGGAATGGGGCCCAGGGCCTTTCCCCCAGAGGGGGCACCAGCCCCGATTCAGCTTCTCCCCCCCCGGGGGCGACGGGGGTTTCCCTACCTACCTTCTCCTTTCATTGCAGCAAAACCTGGAGATTCACCGCCGCGCCCACCTGTCGGAGCAGGAGCTGGAGGCGTTGGAGAAGAACGACATGGAGGTGGGCAGGGGGCTGGGCTGTGGGCCCCCAGGGCAGGGGGGCCGGCATGGCGGGGTATAGCCGGGGGCGCGGATGGGATACTGGGCGGGCCATGCTGCACCAGAACAGTGGGGAAGGAAGAATGCAGGGGGCTGGGGGGGTGCTCTGACTCCAGGGTGGGGTTGGGGGGCACAGTGTGGGGGTGGGTCTAGGGGCTGGGGCGGCGCGCTGACTCCAGGGAGGGGTTGGGGGGCACAGTGGGGGGTGGGTCTAGGGGCTGGGGCTGCGTGCTGACTCCAGGGAGGGGTTGGGGGGCACAGTGGGGGGTGGGTCTAGGGGCTGGGGCTGCGCGCTGACTCCAGGGAGGGGTTGGGGGGTACAGTGGGGGGGTGGGGTTGGGAGGCATGCTGACTCCAGGGAGGGGTTGGGGGGCACAGTGGGGGGTGGGTCTAGGGGCTGGGGCTGCGCGCTGACTCCAGGGGGGTTTGGGGGGCACGGGGGGGGGCGGGGGGAGCACTTTGTCTCCAGGGAGGGGTTGGGGGGTACAGTCGGTGGGGCTGGGAGGCACGCTGACTCCAGGGAGAGGTTGGGGGGCACAGTGGGGGGTGGGGCCTGGCCTTGGCTCTAACGGGCCCTCCCCCGGCAGATGAAGTACCGGGACCGCGCGGCTGAGCGCAGGGAGAAGTACGGCGTCCCTGAGCCCCCGGAGCCCAAGAAGAGGAAGTACTCCGCTGTGATGCCTGCCACTGTGTAAGCCCCCCCGCCGCCATGCTGCCCCGCCCACTCTGGGCGGAGCTCTGCCCTCCAGGAGCGCCCCTCCCCAGAGGTGGCTGCATCTGAGCGCGCTGGCCGAGCTGTCCCCATGCAGTGTTATGTGTGGTTGTTCTCCAGCTGCCCCGCCCCAGAGGTGGCTGCATCGCTGCAGTGCGCGAGTGGCCATGTGTGGGGCTGTTCCCAGCTGCCCCGCCCCAGAGGTGGCTGCATCGCTGCAGTGCGCGAGTGGCCATGTGTGGGGCTGTTCCCAGCTGCCCCACCCCAGAGGTGGCTGCGTCCCCGTCCCCTCATGGGCTGTCGGTATCAGGTGCGTCGGCCGTTGACCCTTTGCTCTCCCTGCAGAGACTTTGAGCAGCCGACGCGGGACGGGCTGGGCAGCGATAACATTGGGAGCCGCATGCTGCAGGCCATGGGCTGGAAGGAGGGCAGTGGCCTGGGCCGCAAGAAGCAAGGCATCGTGACCCCCATCGAGGTACCGGGGGCAGGGCGAGCAGGGAGCCCCGCAGCCCTTGGGGGGCAGGGGCTGGGGGTGGTTCCGAGGGGCAGGTCCCTGGTCTCACCAGATCTCCCCCTCCCCAGGCGCAGACCCGAGTGCGCGGCTCTGGCCTGGGTGCCCGCGGCAGCTCCTACGGGGTCTCGGCCGCCGAGTCGTACCGCGAGACGCTGCACAAGACCATGCTGACCCGCTTCAACGAGGCTGAGTGAGGCCCCACCCCCGGAGACTCCCCCTGCAGGGGGGACTATGAACTTTTTTTTTAATTAAAGGAGAAAAATGACTGTGTCTCCCTGCGCCCCCTGCTGGAGCGGACGGGCCCTTGCGCCGTGTGTGTCTCCCTGCGCCCCCTGCCGGAGCGGCTGGGCCCTTGCGCCGTGTGTCTCCCCCTGCGCCCCCTGCTGGAGCGGCCGGGCCCTTGCGCCGTGTGTGTCTCCCTGCGCCCCCTGCTGGAGCGGCCGGGCCCTTGCGCCGTGTGTCTCCCCCTGCGCCCCCTGCTGGAGCGGCCGGGCCCTTGCGCCGTGTGTGTCTCCCTGCGCCCCCTGCCGGAGCGGCTGGGCCCTTGCGCCGTGTGTCTCCCCCTGCGCCCCCTGCTGGAGCGGCCGGGCCCTTGCGCCGTGTGTGTCTCCCTGCGCCCCCTGCTGGAGCGGCCGGGCCCTTGCGCCGTGTGTGTCTCCCCCTGCGCCCCCTGCCGGAGCGGCCGGGCCCTTGCGCCGTGTGTGTCTCCCTGCGCCCCCTGCTGGAGCGGCCGGGCCCTTGCGCCGTGTGTCTCCCCCTGCGCCCCCTGCTGGAGCGGCCGGGCCCTTGCGCCGTGTGTGTCTCCCTGCGCCCCCTGCTGGAGCGGCCGGGCCCTTGCGCCGTGTGTGTCTCCCTGCGCCCCCTGCTGGAGCGGCCGGGCCCTTGCGCCGTGTGTGTCTCCCTGCGCCCCCTGCCGGAGCGGACGGGCCCTTGCGCCGTGTGTGTCTCCCTGCGCCCCCTGCTGGAGCGGCCGGGCCCTTGCGCCGTGTGTGTCTCCCTGCGCCCCCTGCCGGAGCGGACGGGCCCTTGCGCCGTGTGTGTCTCCCTGCGCCCCCTGCTGGAGCGGCCGGGCCCTTGCGCCGTGTGTGTCTCCCTGCGCCCCCTGCCGGAGCGGACGGGCCCTTGCGCCGTGTGTGTCTCCCTGCGCCCCCTGCTGGAGCGGACGGGCCCTTGCGCCGTGTGTGTCTCCCTGCGCCCCCTGCCGGAGCGGACGGGCCCTTGCGCCGTGTGTGTCTCCCTGCGCCCCCTGCTGGAGCGGACGGGCCCTTGCGCCGTGTGTGTCCCCCTGCGCCCCCTGCTGGAGCGGCCGGGCCCTTGCGCCGTGTGTGTCTCCCTGCGCCCCCTGCTGGAGCGGACGGGCCCTTGCGCCGTGTGTCTCCCCCTGCGCCCCCTGCTGGAGCGGCCGGGCCCTTGCGCCGTGTGTGTCTCCCTGCGCCCCCTGCTGGAGCGGACGGGCCCTTGCGCAATGTGTGTCTCCCTGCGCCCCCTGCTGGAGCGGCCGGGCCCTTGCGCCGTGTGTGTCTCCCTGCGCCCCCTGCTGGAGCGGCCGGGCCCTTGCGCCGTGTGTGTGTCCCTGCGCCCCCTGCTGGAGCGGCCGGGCCCTTGCGCCGTGTGTCTCCCCCTGCGCCCCCTGCTGGAGCGGCCGGGCCCTTGCGCCGTGTGTGTCTCCCTGCGCCCCCTGCTGGAGCGGCCGGGCCCTTGCGCCGTGTGTGTCTCCCTGCGCCCCCTGCTGGAGCGGCCGGGCCCTTGCGCCGTGTGTGTCTCCCTGCGCCCCCTGCTGGAGCGGCCGGGCCCTTGCGCCGTGTGTGTGTCCCTGCGCCCCCTGCTGGAGCGGCCGGGCCCTTGCGCCGTGTGTCTCCCCCTGCGCCCCCTGCTGGAGCGGCCGGGCCCTTGCGCCGTGTGTGTCTCCCTGCGCCCCCTGCTGGAGCGGCCGGGCCCTTGCGCCGTGTGTGTCTCCCTGCGCCCCCTGCTGGAGCGGCCGGGCCCTTGCGCCGTGTGTGTCTCCCTGCGCCCCCTGCCGGAGCGGACGGGCCCTTGCGCCGTGTGTGTCTCCCTGCGCCCCCTGCTGGAGCGGACGGGCCCTTGCGCCGTGTGTGTCTCCCTGCGCCCCCTGCCGGAGCGGACGGGCCCTTGCGCCGTGTGTGTCTCCCTGCGCCCCCTGCTGGAGCGGCCGGGCCCTTGCGCCGTGTGTGTCTCCCTGCGCCCCCTGCTGGAGCGGCCGGGCCCTTGCGCCGTGTGTCTCCCCCTGCGCCCCCTGCTGGAGCGGCCGGGCCCTTGCGCCGTGTGTCTCCCCCTGCGCCCCCTGCCGGAGCGGCCGGGCCCTTGCGCCGTGTGTGTCTCCCTGCGCCCCCTGCCGGAGCGGCCGGGCCCTTGCGCCGTGTGTGTCTCCCTGCGCCCCCTGCTGGAGCGGACGGGCCCTTGCGCCGTGTGTGTCTCCCTGCGCCCCCTGCCGGAGCGGACGGGCCCTTGCGCCGTGTGTGTCTCCCTGCGCCCCCTGCCGGAGCGGACGGGCCCTTGCGCCGTGTGTGTCTCCCTGCGCCCCCTGCTGGAGCGGCTGGGCCTTTGCGCCGTGTGTGTCTCCCTGCGCCCCCTGCCGGAGCGGACGGGCCCTTGCGCCGTGTGTGTCTCCCTGCGCCCCCTGCCGGAGCGGACGGGCCCTTGCGCCGTGTGTGTCTCCCTGCGCCCCCTGCTGGAGCGGACGGGCCCTTGCGCTGTGTGTGTCTCCCTGCGCCCCCTGCCGGAGCGGACGGGCCCTTGCGCCGTGTGTGTCTCCCTGCGCCCCCTGCCGGAGCGGACGGGCCCTTGCCCCGTGTGTGTCTCCCTGCGCTCCCCCAGAACCAGACGCACCCAGCAGCTGGGGGGAGGCAGGCTTTATTCAGGCAGGGGCCGGGGGCACAGGAGCGGCGGTCGCTGGGCGGGGGCAGCAGAAGCGGAGACGAGCGGCGACTTCTCACAGGGTCCGGTGCAGCCCCTCGACCAGCTCGGCGTAGTGGGGCTCTGGGGGAAGAACAGGGGCTGAGGCTGGTGGAAGCCCCTCACTCCTGACCCGCAGCCCCACCCCCCTGCCCTGTAGGCCCTGCCGGTGCCCCTCACTCCTGCTCCTCAGCCCCCTAGGCTCCCCCCCAATACTGCTGGTGCCCCTCACTCCCAACCCTCAGCCCCCTGCTTGCCCAGCCCTGGACTCCGCCCTCCGCCCCGCAGGCCTGGGTAGCCAAGCCCAGGGCTGTCCCCTTACCGTGGTGGGGCTGGATGTGGCCGTGCCGGATGAGGAAATCCAGGGCGACCAGCGCGCAGTTGGGTTTGAAGTCACCTGAGGCGATGGCGTTCTTCACCTGTGGGGGCGAGAGCAGCTGTGGGGGGGTGGCCTTCCACTGAGCGGCAGCCACCTCTGGGGTGGAGCAGCTGGGGAACGGCCACACACAACAGTGCCCGGGGCTCCCTAAGAAATGTGATAAGCAACACAACCTCCCTGGGGGCGGGGCAGCCACAGGGCAGGAGCGGCAGCGCTAACTGCCTGGGGGGTGCCTATGCCCCCCTCCCTGCAGCACGGCGTCCCCAGCACCTGGCCCTGACCGCCAGGGGCGAGTGCCCCCTGCCCAGCCCCCCCCAGCACCCGGCCCTGACCGCCAGGGGCGAGTGCCCCCTGCCCAGCCCCCCCCAGCACCCGGCCCTGACCGCCAGGGGCGAGTGCCCCCTGCCCAGCCCCCCCCAGCACCCGGCCCTGACCGCCAGGGGCGAGTGCCCCCTGCCCAGCCCCCCCCAGCACCCGGCCCTGACCGCCAGGGGCGAGTGCCCCCTGCCCAGCCCCCCCAGCCCTGACCGCCGGAGCGCCCCCTGCCCAGCCCCCCAAGCGCCCGGCCCTGACCGCCAGGGGCGAGAGCCCCCTGCCCAGCCCCCCCAGCACCCGGCCCTGACTGCCAGGGGCGAGAGCCCCCTGCCCAGCCCCACACTCTGCGCCGCCCCCCAGCGCCCGGCCCTGACCGCCAGGGGAGAGCGCTCCCTGCCCAGCCCCCAGCCCTGACCGCCAGGGGAGAGCGCTCCCTGCCCAGCCCCCAGCCCTGACCGCCAGGGGAGAGCGCCCGGCCCTGACTGCCAGGGGCGAGAGCCCCTTGCCCAGCCCCACACTCTGCGCCGCCCCCCAGCGCCCGGCCCTGACTGCCAGGGGAGAGCGCCCCCTGCCCAGCCCTGACCGCCAGGGGAGAGCACCCCCTGCTCACCTCATCTAGGCCCCACAGGTAAAACTCCTGCATCTCCCCGTCGCCCACGCGGGGCTCGAAGTCTTCGGGCAGCTCCAGGTCAAAAACAAACTGGCACTCGGGGAAGATGCCCCGATGGTCCTCATAGGTGTAGCTGTGGGGGAGGGAAGGGGGTCAATGGGGGGGAGCAGTGCCCAATTGGACCCTGCCTGGTTCCCCCCCACTGCCCCCCTGGAGATGGGCTCAGCACCCTGGCAGATCCAGGAGCTGGGGTGGGTCAGAGAAGAGAGGAAGGGGGAGGGGCTTGAGGGGTTAACCCCCCACCCCCCGAGTTACCTGATGGTGCCCACAGGCCGGGCCTTGGCTGCCAGCGTGGGGGGGATGCAGGCCTCCTCCTGGCACTCCTTCACCAGCGTCTCCATCACCCCCAGCCCAGCTGCGATGCCCCCCGCCGCCTGTGGGACAGCAGGGAGTGAGGGTGGTGCCCTGCATGTGGGGTACTTCCCCCTGGGCCCCTCCAGCGTGGTACCTCCCCCAGGTCAGACCCATGCACCCCCCCCACACACACACACTGTACCCTGCCAGGGGCAGAACCAGAGGCCCCCCCCCCCCACACACACGCATTACCCCCACCATGTCAGACCCATGGGTGCAGCCAGCTGTGTCAGAACCATCCCCCTGCTATGGGGGGGTGGGAGATTCCTTGCCCCCTCCCCCGCCGCTGGAGCTCTGCCCTCTGCATCCAGGGCCGTGCCCCTCCCCTGTGGTGCCCCCCTCACCAGGTTGTCCAGCCGGCCGGGGTAGGTGGGCTTGGTGGGGGCGCGGCGGCCGAGCCACATGCAGGGGCGGCCCCTGCGCCAGGTGTAGCCATTCAGGTGGGTGCCGTAGCAGCGAACCCCCAGGAGCGCTGAGGAGGGGGGGGAGGGTCAGTCGGGGGCGTGGGATTTCCCCACCCTGGGGGAGTGGGAGCAACCCCAGGCCATCACTCTGCCCCCCAGCTCCTCCCCTCCCCACTCCACCCCCCCGCCCTCCTGTCTGCCCTGCCCACCCCATTCCACACTCCCACTCTACCCCCACTCTGCCCCCCCAGGTCCTCCCCTCCCCACTCCACCCCCTCCCTCTTGTCTGCCCTCCCCACCCCATTCCACACCCCCACTATCCCCCCCTCTCCCTTCCCCCGCTGTGCCCCGCAGGCTTCCCCAGCAGGACTCACCGGTGGCCGCGCGCTCCATGCTGAACAGAGGCGGGTCGCAGAACCGGGGCATCACCTCATAGCGCTGCAAGGACAAGGGGGCCAGCTGAGAGAACCCAGGAGTCCTGGTTCCCTGCCCCGCCCTGCCCCCCCCAGTGGTTAGGGGCTCTAACCACTAGACATCCCTCCCCTCCCAGAGCCAGGATGGAACCCAGGAGTCCCTCCACTCCCCCGCAGGGGCTGGGCACCCGGCCTCACCTCGTCTCTCCATTCACGCAGGCAGGGGAAAGCCCCCAGGTCGCGCAGCTCCGTGAGCACCTGCCCCACGGCGGCCGTGCGCTGCTCGTGGGACGCCAGCTCTGGGGTGGAGCTCAACGTGGCCGGGCCCGGGGCACCCGCTGAACACAGCCGGGTAGCCCTGGAGCCGCTGGGCCACCGGGGCGGGCACGGAGCCCACGCGCTGCCCCGCCACCAGGAACGGCAGGCACTGGTCCCGGGACGAGCCTGGGGAGAGGGCCGCGGTTAGACCCCCCCACGCAGACACCCTGCAGCTCAGTGCTCCCCCTGCAGCCCCCTGCCCCCGCACAGCACCCCCTGAGCGTCCCCTGCAGCACCGAGCCCCCCAAATTCTCCCTTCAGTTCAGTGCCCCCCAAACCCCTCTATAGGACTGTGCCTCCCCCACTTCTCCCACAGCATGGCGCCCCCACCTGCTCCCCGTGGCTAGAGCCCCCTGCCCCCCTGAGCCCCCCCACCTGTCCCTTTAATTAGCTCTGTGGTCCCCTCCCGCCACTAAATCCTGCCCCTTTAACAGTTAAAGGGGGTCACAAGTCTCCCAGCTCCCCGCCCGGCCCCTTTAAGTAGTGAAGCATGTGAGTGAGTCCCAGCCATTCCCGCCGGCGAATTCCTGCCCCGCCCCTTTAATAACAACCGACCATTCGTTTCTGTCGGCTCAATTCTCTCCTCACAGCCGCACCTTTAAGAATTAAAGGGCAGTAGGTTATTTTTTGTCGGCTCATTTTCCAGCCCTCCTTCCCCTTTAAGAATTAAAGGTCCGTAGCCAGTATTGTTAGTCGGCTGACATTTCCCCCTTCGCTCACCTCCCCTTTAAGAATTAAAGGGGCGGCCAGGGCCTCATCTCGTGTCGGCCGATTGCAGCAGGCGCCGCTTTCAGGAGCCGGTTACCATGGCCACGCGCCCGCCCCGCCCCGCCCCGCTAGGCCCCGCCCCGCACCGGGCTCGTGGAAATTGTTCATCCGCTTCAGCAGCTCCCGGACCCGCTCGGACCACGCGGGAGCCGCCATGACACCCCCGGCCCCGCCTCCAGCCAATCACAGTCGAGAGGCTTTCGCCTCAGGCCCCGCCCCCTCGCCAATCAGGGGCCGAGCGGGTCCGTCCCCCCTCCCCCCCGACCAATCGAATCACGAGGCAAGTTGTAAAACCCGCCCCCTCCCGCCTCTCTGAACTGAGACACCTCCTCAAGCCACGCCCCTTAGTAGTTGTTGGCCAATCAGCTGGCAGGCTCCCTCCTGGCCACGCCCTCTCTCCACAGTTTGCCAATTGGGTGGCAGGATCCCTGCCTGGCTACGCCCTCTCTCCACAGCTGGCCAATGGGGTGGCAGGATCCCGGGCCTGCCTCAGCCCTCCCCACCCCAGCCCCACTCGGTGCCTCTGCAGCCAAACTCAGGAGTTTGGGGCCCTCCTCCCGCCGTGGCTCCACCCCTCCATAGGCCCCACCCCCAGTGTAGGGGGACCCAGTGTCCCCCCTCTGGCCCCTCCCCCGGGGGCAGGCAGGGACCCCTCCCCCATGACAGGCACAGCTGGGGGGGGCAGCTCGGGGTGACTCCCTCGGCTGGCAGCAGCAGTAGCCTGTTACCCGGCTGGGGGACACACAGAGGAATGGGGGCCCGGCCGCGACCATCACAGGTTTATTGGCAGCTGGTCACAGAAAGGCCAGTGGGGGCACAGGGCAGGGGGACACGCAAGGGCCCCCCGCAGAGGGGCAGCCCCTGGCCCCCCCACTCCCACTCCAGGGCGGCCAAGGGGCACCTTCGTCTTCCAGCCGCGGGAGGGGAGACGGCCCGGGAGCAGCCCACGCGGGGTTAAGGCCCTGGGCCGCAATAAATACGGGAGCGGGGGGCGGACCCAGGAGTCCGGGGAGAGATGGAGAAAGACGAATCCGGCTCGGCGGGACGGAGGGACCCGGGCGTCCGGACGGCTCAGCTCCGCGGGCCGGTGACCTGGAGCCGGGGGGAGCCCGGCTCAGGTGTGGTCCATGGGGGGGTCGCAGTCCAGGCGCAGGGCGGCCAGGGGCCCCAGGCTGCCGTCGAGCTCCGGGGGCGGGCGGGCAGCCAGGGCCTGGCGCAGGCGGCTCAACCACTGCTGCTTGTCGAAGGCGTCGGCCGCCTGCAGCGTGTGGGCCCGGGCCCCGGCGCTGACCCGCAGGCAGCTCCTGCCTGGGGGGGGAAGGGAGGGCAGGAGGGTCAAAGGGGGGGGCTGCCCCCCATCCCAGTCAGCCCCTCCCCAGTTAGACTGTCCCTCGCTTGCCCCCCACCCAAGCCAGTCCCCCCCCAAGCTGGCCCCCCACCCCAACCATCTCCAGCCTCCAGCAGCAGGCGTCAACCTGGGGGGCAGGGATCCCAGTGGGGGATGGGTCAGGGGAATCTCAGCAGAGCAGGGGGGCACCTACCGCGCTCACGCAGGGCCCCCCCAAGCCGGGCCCCCCCGTCAGGCAGGTCCTGCACCTCCAGCTGGCCGACGGGCAGGGGGGGCCCCTGGAGCTGGAAGACGACCTGCTCCCCCTGCAGGACGGGCCGGGTCAGCACCAGCGCCTCCTGGAACAGGAACACATGCAGCCTCTGCAGGGAGAGGGGGGTCAGGACACCTGGGTTCCTGCCCCGGCTCCGGCAGGGGAGTGGGCTCTAGTGGTTAGAGCGGGGAGGGAGGGGCTTGGAGCCAGGACTCCTGGGTTCTCTTGCTGTAACCCAAGCTTGGAGATAGTTTCCCCGCCCCCTGGCACCCCCCAATGCCCAGCCCCTGGGCACCTGCCAGTGCCCACCCCCTGCCCCCCAACCCCCTGCTGTGCCCCACCCTATGGCAACCCCAGAGCCTGCCCCCCAGTGCCCGGCCTCTGCCCCCCCAGTGCCCAGCCTCCTGCCCCTCAGTGCCCCACCCTATGGCAACCCCAGCCCCCTGCCCCCCAGTGCCCAACCTCCTGCCCCCTGGCACCCTCCCAGCGCCCAGCCCCCCAGCACCCCCCAGCGCCCCACCCTATGGCGACCCCAGTGCCCAGCCCCCTGCCCCCCAGTCCCCCTGCCCAGCTCCCCACGGCACCATGCCCCCTAGCGCCCAGCCCTGGCTGAGGGGAGGCGGCCGGGGCGGGAGGCCGGTACCTGCCCCTTGCTGTTGCGGAGGTCCCCGTGGCAGAGCAGCAGGCTGGAGCGGTCGATGCCGGGGTGCCGGGGCGCCCCCTCGGGGTAGCTCAGCCGTTGCTGGTAGAAGCGGCACTCGGCCTCCCCCGTCTTCCTGTTGATCAGCCCCACCAGGTCCTGGGCCAGCGCCACCTGCCCCCCATGGGTCACTGGTCAGCGGGGTCCTCGCCTGTCCTGCAGGGTGCTCGGGGACCCTCTGCTCCCCACAGTGCTACCCCATCCCTGTGGGGCGCATGGGCACCCTCTGTCCCCCCCACGGTGCTACCCCCTCCCTGTGGGGCGCATGGGCACCCTCTGCCCCCCCACAGTGCTACCCCCTCCCTGTAGGGTGCATGGGGACCCTCTGCCCCCCACGGTGCTACCCCCTCCCTGTGGGGTGCATGGGCACACTCTGCCCCCCCACAGTGCTACCCCCTCCCTGCAGGGTGCATGGGCACCCTCTGTCTCCCCCCACAGTGCTACCCCCTCCCTGCGGGGCGCATGGGCACCCTCTTTCCCCCCCCATGTTGCTACCCCCTCCCTGTGAGGTGCATGGGCACCCTCTGTCCCCCCCATATTGCTACCCCCTCCCTGTGGGGTGCATGGGCACCCTCTGTCCCCCCCACGGTGCTACCCCCTCCCTGCGGGGTGCATGGACACCCTCTGTCCCCGCCCCACGTTGCTACCCCCTCCCTGTGGGGCACATGGGCACCCTCTGCCACCCACGGTGCTACCCCCTCGCTGTGGGGCGCATGGGCACCCTCTGTCCCCCCACAGTGCTACCCCCTCCCTGTGGGGCGCATGGGCACCCTCTGTCCCCCCACAGTGCTACCCCCTCCCTGTGGGGTGCATGGGCACCCTCTGTCCCCCCCCCACAGTGCTACCCCCTCCCTGCGGGGCGCATGGGCACCCTCTTTCCCCCCCCCATGTTGCTACCCCCTCCCTGTGGGGTGCATGGGCACCCTCTGTCCCCCCCACGGTGCTACCCCCTCCCTGTGGGGCACATGGGCACCCTCTGCCCCCCCCCACGGTGCTACCCCCTCCCTGCAGGGTGCATGGGCACGCTCTGTCCCCCCCCCGACGGTGCTACCCCCTCCCTGCGGGGCGCATGGGCTCCCTCTGCCCCCCCCACGGTGCTACCCCCTCCCTGCAGGGTGCGTGGGGACCCTCTGCCCCCACCTCCCCCTCTTTGTGGTATTAACCAACCCCTCGCAGTGGGAGGGGGTCCGGTCCCGTCCCTCCCCCGTGCCCTGGCTCTCACCGCCCGCTGCAGGGGCGCCTGGTCGGGGTGCTCGGGGGGCGTCTGGCGCAGCACCTCCCGCAGCAGCAGGGGGTACTTGACCAGGCGGCTGCGGGGCAGGTCCAGGAAGCTCCAAAGCTCCAGCTTGCGGCTGAAGGCCGACTCCTGGCACAGGCGCAGGAATTCCCCCACCGCCGGCTCCTGCTTGCGGCGGTCCAGCCGCGCCTTGGCCCACACCTGGTGGCAGCAGTAGGATTCGTAGGCCTGCAGCCCGGGCAGCTGTGGGGGGGAGACGCCAAGAGGGGGAGCGCTGGGGTGTGGGGCTGCCGTTCCTGATACCCACACACACCAGGCCAGGGGTCCCCATCCCCCCTCCTGTGGGGCCACATTCCCCGCTCCCAGGCTGGGCTGGGGGGTCCAGTTACACCTCCCCCTCCCCAGACACTAGACAAAGCCCCACTGCCCAGCCGGGGGAACCCCTCCCCCCACCCTCTTCCCTCCTGGGGGGGGTCTCCCCATTCCTGGTTCCCCACCCTCCCTCATTTCCTCCTGCCCCTCCCCAGTATTCCCCACCTCCTTCCCTCAAACCCCTTGTCTTTCCCCTCAGCCCCCCATGTCCATCCCCCTCCCCATAGCTCCACCCCCAACCCCATGCTCCCCCCTCCTAACATCCCCAGCCCCATAAATGTCACCCCCCCATTGACCCCAGCCTCCCCCCCCAGCCCTTACCCAGTCCAGCAGGGTGGGTCCCAGCTCAGGCACCGTCCCGTCCTCCTGCCTCAGACCCAGCAGCCGCCCCAGCAAGTCTGCAAAAGGGGAGGGGGGGGTCAGTGCAGGGATCAGGCCGTAGGGCGAGCAGCCTCCTGCGGGGGCGCCAGGACGGGGGGAAATAGCGGCAAAGTGGACTCCCCCCCACCCCCCACCCATGGGGCAGGGAGCCTCCCCCGCACCCAGCTGGTGCCGCGCTGCCCCCCAGTGGCGCCCGGCGGAATTGCAGCCTGTACCTTCGTGCAGCGGCGCCAGGGAATCCAGGGTCCCGAAGATCTCGCGCAGCTCGGCCTCGGGCAGGATGGCCAGCGTCAGCATCGGCTCGTAGTAGTTCTGCAAGGGGCAGGGGGTGAGCGTGCCCCCCACAGCCCCCCAAATCCCTCCGCAGCACAGCACCCCCCGCTTCCTCCCACTGCCCAGCGCCCCCCACAGCCCTCCCAATTCCCCCACAGCACAGTGCCCCCCACAGCCCCCCAATTTCCCACCACAGCACAGCGCCCCCCACAGCCCCCCCAAATCCCTCTGCAGCACAGCACCCCCTGCCTCATCCCGCTGCCCACAACCCCCCTCTGCCCCCCAATCCCCTGCTGCACAGGACCCCCCCACTGAGCCCCCCGCTTTGCCCCACAGCACAGTGGCCCCCTCACTGAGCCCCCCCAACAGAGCACCCCCTGCTGAGCCTCCCACAACGCTGAGCCCCTCTCTGCCCCCCGCTGGGACCCCACCTCCCAGCACCATAGCCCAGCAGCAGAGCACCACCCCCGCTGAGCCCCCCCCTGCTTCCCCGCAGCACAGTGCACCCTGCTGAGCCCCCCACTTCACCCTGCTGGGACCCCACCCCCCAGCACCGCTCATCTAGCGGGGGGGGAAGGTACCTTCTTCACCAGGTTCAAATCTGCCACCAGTTGCTGCTCCCCCTGCATCAGCTCGAAGATCACCTGGGGAGGGAGGGTCAGGCTAAGCCCGCAGATACCCCCGTGGTACCCCCCGACCCTGCTCCCCGGCCTGGCTCCTCCCTCCCCACCTGCCCCCAGCCCCGTCCCCATCTGACTCCTCCCGCACCTGCTCCCAGGCCCACCCCTGCCTGGCTCCTCCCCCAGCCCCAGCCCCAGCCCCGCCCCCAGCCTGGCTCCTCCCCCACCTTGCTCTATGCCCCGCCCCTGGCTGACTCCTCCCCCACCTGCTCCCAGCCCTGCCCTTAGCTCCTCCCCCACCTTACTCCATGCCCCGCCCCTAGCCTGGCTCCTCCCCCACCGTGTTTCATGCCCCACCCTCAGCCTCGCTACTCCACCAGCTCCTTCATGCCCCACTCCCCAGGCTCCGCCCCTTGCCTGCTGGCCCCGCCTCCTGTGCCTGGCCCCGCCCCTCACCTCCTGGCGTTTCACCTCACGGGCCGAGAGCTCCTCACTGACCCGATCGAAGGTCTCGCTCCAGAGTTTGCTGCTGCGGCGCCGGCAGCCCCCAGCCCGGGGAGGCGGGATGTAGCCTGGGGGGCGGGGCTCCGTCTTGAAGCTGATGGACCTCTGGGGTGTGAGGGGGCAGGATGGACAGTGATTGGCTGAGAGTGGAATACGGACCCCGCCCCCCTTCACCCATCTCCCAGGGTGCCCCCTCCCGCCCAGCCCCGCATCCCCATCCTCAGGGGACCCCCCCATCTCACCCCCTCCCTCTGCTGGAAGGGGCTGGCGACAGCCCTGCTCTGTGTCCTGGCCCCCATAGTGCCGGGATGAGGGGGATCCCTGGGTACCTGGATCGACTGGCTCAGGCGTTTCAGGGGTGTCACCTTGGCCGAGGGGGGCCCCGGGGCCGACAGGGTCTTGCCGACAGGTTTCACCCGCTTGGTGCAGGGCTCCTGGGGAGGAAAGCGGTGGGGGGGGGCGTCACCAGGCCCGGCTCAGTACTGGGGGGGCTGGACCCAGACAATGGGCCCCTGGGAACTATTTATAGACCCGGCTTCCTGCCACCAGCAAACAATCCAGGGGCTTCCGGGCAGGAAAAGAGAGAAACAGAGCAGCCTTGGTGTATCCCCCCTGCCCCCCAGCTCCTCCGGTGCCCCTCATTCCTGATCCTCAGCCCCTGCTAGCCCAGCCCTGGTGTATCCCCCATGCCTGCTGGTGCCCCTCACTCCCGGCTAGCCCAGCCCTGGGCTCCCCCCAGCTCTACCGGTGTCCCTCACTCCCGACCCACAGCCCCTGCTAGTCCAGCCCTGGGAAATCCCCCCTGCCCCCCGTCTGCTGGTGCCCCTCACTCCTGACCCGCAGCCCCCGGCTAGCCCAGCCCTGCGGGTGCCCCTCACTCCTGACCCGCAGCCCCCGGCTAGCCCAGCCCTGCGGGTGCCCCTCACTCCTGACCCGCAGCCCCCGGCTAGCCCAGCCCTGCGGGTGCCCCTCACTCCTGACCCGCAGCCCCCGGCTAGCCCAGCCCTGCGGGTGCCCCTCACTCCTGACCCGCAGCCCCCAGCTAGCCCAGCCCTGCGGGTGCCCCTCACTCCTGACCCGCAGCCCCCTGCCGGCTGAGCCCTGGGCTCCCCACTGCAGGGCATGGGGAAGGGGTCATGGAGGGGATGGGGGAGGGTCCCACTGTGACACCACGTCTGTCTGCTCAGCCAATCTGCTGTCAAGGAGATGCCCCCCACTCCACGCCTCAGCCAATTGCAGAGCGGGGTGAGGACCTCTCCCCTATGTACAGGGCCCTTCTCCCTGCAGCCAATCACCACGCCCCGTTCCTCCAGACACGCCCCCTGCCATAGCACAACCAACCACAGAGAAACTCCGCACCCCTGCCAGCAAGCTGACCACACCCACTAGCCAAAGAAGCCCCGCCTACCGCTACGATTTAAAGGGGCCAGGCCAGAATTCAACCATCCCCACGTGTGTGGGGGTGTGTGGGGGTGTGTGTGTGGGGGGGGGGAGAATCAGTGGGAATGAAGGGGGACAGCGTGGGGGGAAGAGGTACTAGTGGGCAGATAAGGATAAAATGACGGGGAGCTAGTCGGGGAGGGTCTGTCCTGGCAGAGGGAGGGTCTCACCTTGTCATCAGAGGTCTGGGGCTCAGGCCCCTGCTGCCCCATGCCAGGCACCCCCTGCTGCTTCCGTTTCTTCTGCCAGAGAGAGAGGGGGGTCAGAGCCAGATTCGGGGGGACCCTGCCCCATCTCCCAGACCCCCATCCCCATGGCCACCCCATCCCATCTCCCAGACCCCCTGTCTCCGTCCCCACAGCCACCCCGCCCCACCCCATCTCCCAGACCTCCTGTGCCCATTCCCACGGCCACCCCACCCCAGATTTCCCACCCCTAGACACCCCACCCCACCCCACCCCCAGATCTCCCAGACCCCCTGTGCCCATCCCCACGGCCACCCCACCCCAGATTTCCCACCCCTAGATGCCCCACCCCACCCCCAGATCTCCCAGACCCCCTGTTCCCATCCCCACAGCCACCCCGCCCCATTTCCCAGACCCTCTGTCACCATCCCCTCTGCCCTCCCATCTCCCAGACCCCCATCCCCACAGTTACCCTACCCCATCTCCCAGAACCCCTGTCTCTGTCCCCATGGCCACTCCACCCACACCCCAAAGCTCCAACCTCCACTCCAGCCTTGCCCTCCCCCACTCACCCCCGAGCCCTCGGACAGGGACCCTGAGGTCTGGGATCGCTCCCGATGCACCGGGGACCTGCAAACACACCGGGAAGGGGGTTACAAGAATGGGGTGCTGTGAGCTTCCTTCCAGCAGTGCAATGGGCACCCACAGTCCCTGCTCCCCTGGGGTGCTGCGAGCTTCCTTCCAGCAGTGCTGTGGGGACACATCAAGAATGACATCCCCCAACAAACTTATCTGAAGTTTGGTGCTACGTTATGGGGAACTGTAATTCCCCTGGCTACCCCGGATGTCGCGAGCCTGGGGAGGCGCAAAATGGGGTGAGTTATTCTGGGCTGTGTTGGAGCGGGGGGGGGGGGGGGGGGGCTGAGAGCCAGGACTCCCGGGTTCTCTCCCCAGCTCTGGGAGGGGAGTGGGGTCTACTGGGTTAGAGCAGCGGGGGCTGGGAGCCAGGACTCCTGGGTTCTCTCCCCAGCTCTGGGAGGGGAGTGGGGTCTACTGGTCAGAGCAGGAGGGGCTGGGAACCAGGATGCCTGGGTTCTCTCCCCAGCTTGGGGAGGGGAGTGGGGTCTCCTGAGTTACAGGAGAAGTCAGTGCCCCTTTTCTGTGCCTCAGTTGCCCCTGGGAGGTGACAATCTGGAATCCCCTGCTCTGTGCAGCATCCGCCCCGTCTTTGTGGGGTGAGGAAGGTGCAGGATTTGGTACATTTCCCTCCCCCCCATCCCCCGGTGACCCTCTTACCATGATTCCTGCTCCACCAGCCCCTCCTCATCCATGGTCGCTCAGCGCATCCCTGGGCCCCCCTGCACCTGCCGCCTGCTCCCCTCGGCCCCCCAGGGCGCGGGTGGCTCGACACCAAGTCCCCGAAGCCAAGAGGCGCTTCCGTCCCTGTGGTTTCCTGCGCTAGGGGAGGCGGCGGGGGGGGGCAGTTCCTGTGTTTGTAGCGATTGCACCAAGGGTGCTGGCCCCACATTGCCCCGCCCAATGGCGCCCCCCAGTGCCCGGCCCTGCCTGCCAGGGGAGAGCACTCCCTGCCCAGCCCCCCACCTGGCTCCCTGCCCCCCAGCACCCCCCACCGCCTGGCCCTGCCTGCCAAGGGAGAGCACCCCCTGCCCAGCCCCCTCGCCCTGCTGCATGGCGCCCCGGCTTCGTTCTGCAGCTTGGGCAGGAGACAACCGCCTCCGTGATGCTCACCCACTTCCTTCCACCTCTCACTCCCCTCCAGGCAGGTCAGCCACAGACACGAAACAGACTACAGATGCAGGTTCTCTGCAGCAGCGCCCACTCCCTGCACAGAGACGGTTGGCCTGGCGCTGAGATGCAGCCACCTCTGGGGTGGGGCAGCTGGCGACCAGCTGCACATAACACAGCAAAAGGACAGGTGGGTCTCCCAGCGTTGAGATGCAGCCACCTCTGGGGCGGGGTAGCTGGGAACTGCTGCCCATAAAGCCGCCCAAGGTCTGCCGTGCAGACTCCAGCCAGGCCGGGGGCCAGGAGAGAACTTATTTTCCTTATAATGTTTCCAGCTTCTAGGAATTTATTACAATAGCCAGGAAAAAAAAAATAACCAGGCTATGAAAAGCAACAGGGCTCTGGGGTGGCTCTGAGACATGGCTGGGGAAGGGTGGGGGGCACAGCTGTGCTTTGACTTGGTACCGTGCTGGGGGGCCTGGCAGATGTGTTCCCCCATCTCCACAGCAACCCCACTGGGTGGCGTCCCTTTGCCCCAGACAGCCACCTCCTTCCCGCACTGCCCTATGCCCCACCTGCCCCACTCTGCAAATCCCCCCGCATTGCCCCAAGTCCCCCATATCCTGATCCACAGCTCCCCAAAGCCCCCTACCCCGCCCTCCAGTTCTCCACCCCGTCTTTGTTCCATGCCCCCTCTCTGGTGCTCCCCTAGGTGCTGGTGGGAGCTGGGGCTCCACAGCATGGATGGAATGGATGCCCCTGCAGCCCCCTGCCTGGCACCAAGCCCACCACTAGCCCCCACTCCCCTCCCCCAGCCGTGGAGAGAACCCAGGAGTCCTGACTCCCAGACCCCCCTCCCCGCTCTAACCACTAGCCCCCACTCCCCTCCCCCAGCCGGGGAGAGAACCCAGGAGTCCTGACTCCCAGACCCCCCTCCCCGCTCTAACCACTAGCCCCCACTCCCCTCCCCCAGCCGTGGAGAGAACCCAGGAGTCCCAGATCCCAGCCCCTGACTCTAACCCACCAGACCCCACTCCCCTCCCCCAGCCGGGGAGAGAACCCAGGAGTCCTGACTCCCAGAGTTCCCTCCCCGCTCTAACCACTAGCCCCAATCCCCTCCCCCAGCCGTGGAGAGAACCCAGGAGTCCCAGATCCCAGCCCCTGGCTCTAACCCACCAGACCCCACTCCCCTCCCCCAGCCGGGGAGAGAACCCAGGAGTCCTGACTCCCAGACCCCCCTCCCTGCTCTAACCACTAGCCCCCACTCCCCTCCCCAGCTGGGGAGAGAACCCAGGAGTCCAAGATCCCAGCCCCCCTGCTCTAACCCACCAGACCCCACTCCCCTCCCCCAGCTGGGGAGAGAACCCAGGAGTCCTGGCTCCCAGGCCTGTCCCCAGTCACTCAGGCTGGCTTGGGGCAAGCAGGGGAGAGAATATTTCGGGATCAACCCCACCCCCTGAGCAACTCTTAAAGGGGCAGCTTCTTCTCTACCCCCCCGCCCCCCCGCCCCAGTCCTCCACAAACAAGAACTACACGCCTTTCCAAGAGGGGACACGCCCAAGTTTCTTAAAGGGCCAGAGACTGAGAAATTGGGGTGGGAGATTAAGCTAAAAATAGGTGCAGTGAGTTGCTAAATACCACCCCCCCCACAGTGCAACAGGGGAAAAATATGGGGCAGGCACAACAAAAATATTAGGTAATGTCCCCTTTAAAAGAAGCCACGCCCCCTTGGCTTGATTGGCCCACCCAAAGTGGGATGGATCAGTCTGTGTCATAGGGCCACGCCTCCCATGTTGCGATTGGTCAGTTAGTGATCGCAGTAACATCTCCATGGTGCGATTGGTTGGTTACTGTGTAACATCACAAGTCCATGGCATGAGTGGTTGGTTGGTGTCTGAGGCCACACCCCATGTGGTGTGATTCGTTGGTCAGAGTCTTAGGTCACGCCCCATTTGGGGCAATTGGTCAGTCAGGATCAGCTATCACTACTCCATGGTCTGATTGGTTGGTCAGGGTCCAAGGCCACACTCCTAGTGGGCCAATTGGTCAGTTGTCATCTGAGGGCCCGCCTTCTGTCATGTGATCGGCTGCTGGAGGACAGGCTTGGTTGGCAAGTGAGGCCCTGAATCCAGTGCTGCGATTGGTCAGTTGTTGTTAAAGGCGGCAACCTCCCCTGGCGTGATTGACTGGTTGAGGCTGGGATTGGTTGGTCGGTGCCAGAGGCCACGCCTCCCGTGGCAGCTCTCCTCCACTGGCATCTGAGGCCACATCCTCTGGGTGGATCTGGTCGCTCGGCACCCGGGGCCAGGCCCCCCGGGGTGGGATCTGGTCGCTCGGCACCCGGGGCCAGGCCCCCCGGGGTGGGATCTGGTCGCTCGGCACCCGGGGCCAGGCCCCCCGGGGTGGGATCTGGTCGCTCGGCACCCGGGGCCAGGCCCCCCGGGGTGGGATCTGGTCGCTCGGCACCCGGGGCCAGGCCCCCCGGGGTGGGATCTGGTCGCCTGGGGCCAGGCCCCCCGGGAAAGGATCCAGTGGGTCGGGGGGGGTCACAGCACAGTGCTCTTGGTGCAGGTGCCCCCCAGTGAAGAGCGGAAGGCCTGGAGCTGGGAGACCCCGTGGAGGTGGACGCCGGCGCCCGCCACCACCAGCACGTGGAAGATCTGGTGGGAGTGGAACTGCGGGGAGGGGGGGAGAAAGGGGGAGGGGTGAGCATGGCTCTGCCCACCTCCCCTGGCAGGAGCAAACCAGGCCCCGCCCCCCTCCCTGGGCACCCACCTCCCCCAGGATGGGGGTAAGGATCAGCCCTGCCCCACCCAGGGCACGGGTTAGGGACACACAGAGCCTGGAGCAAGGCTGCGGAGAGAACCCAGGCATCCAGGCTCCCAGCCCCACTCTGCTCTGACCACTAGACCCCCCTCCCCTCCCAGCCCCGGGAGAGAACCCAGGCGTCCGGGCTCCCAGCAGGCTGTGCGGGGGGGACTCACCCAGATGTCGCACTTGCCGGGGAAGAAGCGCTCGGGCACGCGGGCGGCGTACACCACTGCGCCCAGGATGTAGAGCAGCGCCATGAGGAAGAGCCAGCCCATCTGCCCGGCCGTCACCGCCCGCACCGGCCCCTCGGCCAGCATGAAGTGCAGGGTGGGCACCAGCCCGCTGAGCCCCAGACCCAGAAACACGCCTGCCGCCAGGCAGAGAGAGGGGTCAGGGCGCGTGCCCGCCTCCAAGTGCCCCCTGTGCCCGACCCACAGCCCCCACTGCCTGCCTACCCGGCAGCCCCCTCTGCCCACTGCCAGCGGCCCCCAGTGCCCTGCGCCCACTGCCAGCGGCCCCCGGTGCCCTGCGCCCACTGCCAACCACCCCCTGTGCTCTGTGCCCACTGCCAGCCCATGCCCAGCCCCCTGCCCTCCCAGCCCCCCTCTGTGTCCAGCCACCCCCTGCCCCCACTGCCAGCCCCCGGCCACCTCCTGTGCCCAGCCCCTTATCCCACTGCCAGCACCCTGTGCCCTGCCCCCTGCCCCAGGGCCAGCCCCTCCAATCCAGGCGCTCACCTGCCCGCACGGCGCGGTACTGGGGTGTGGCGAAATGGTCCCACTGGGACACCGTGATGGCTGTGACCCCCAGCGCGCAGACGATGATGAGGTAGATGAGCTGGGGCTGGGGCGAGCAGTAGAAGGAGTAATACAGCCAGGGCACGAAGCTGCCCACGATCAGCAGCGTGATGCCCGAGTAATCCAGCCTGCGGGGACAGCAGACATGACTCCCCTCCCAGAGCTGGGGAGAGAACCCAGGAGTCCTGGCTCCCAGGCCCGGCCCTGCTCTAACCCACCAGACCCCGCTCCCCTCCCAGAACCAGAGAGAGAACCAAGGACTCCTGGCTGCTCCCCGTTCTAACCACTAGGCCCCACTCCCCTCCCAGAGCCAGGGAAAGAACCCAGGAGACCTAGCTGCCACCCCCCCGCTCTAACCACTAGGCCCCACTCCCCTCCCAGAGCCAGGGAAAGAACCCAGGAGACCTGGCTGCCCCCCACCTCCCCTCTCTAACCACTAGGCCTCACTCCCCTCCCAGAGCTGGGGAGAGATCTAAAAATTCCTGGCTCCCAGCCCTGACTGGGCCACCCCAGATTCCACTTCCTTTCCTGATTGGTGGCTAGAAGAACCCGGGTGTCCGGCCTGGCAGTGCCTCGCCCCCGGGGCTGGGTGCTCACTTGGAGAAGGTGCGGGACACTCTCTCCGAGTGGCAGTACACCGTGTGGAAGAGGCAGGAGAAGCAGAGGCAGAGGGTGGCCCCCAGGAAAAACGTCCCGAAGACGACCCGCTCCTGGACGGGGGCCCTGTAATTCATGTTGGGGCTGAACATGTAGCCAATGCCCAAGACGAGGAAGAAGAGGGCGCCTGTAATGGGAGGAGAGGAGAGTCCAAATGCAACCACCTCTGGGGCAGGGCAGCTGGGGAACAGCCGCACATAACGCCACATGGGGACAGCTCGCCTGGCGCTGAGATGTTGTCACGGAGTCCCCGGGCGATGCTCTGGAACTGCTCCCCATGAAGCCAGTCAGGACTTTGGGGAAGTCTCCTCTCTGGGAGCAGCCTGTCTGCAGGGCACACAGCTCACACGGCTTCCACCTTCCTGGGTCTGACCTCGGAGCATTCAGCCTCCTCTGCCCCTCCGTGCGCTTCCCCCAGCGAGTCCGCCCAGGCGGGGTCCTGGGGAAGCCAGAGGGTCCTGCCCCCCGACTCCGCAGTCAGACGGGACTCTCAGCCAGCCAGTAACACAAAGGTTTATTAGACGACAGGAACATGGTCTAACACAGAGCTTGTAGGTGCAGAGAACAGGACCCCTCAGCTGGGTCCATTTTGGGGGGCAGTGATCCGGACAACCACGTCTGCCCTTCACTCCATGTCTCCAGCCAGCCCCAAAACTGAAACTCCCTCCAGCCCCCCCTCCTCTGGGCTTTGTCCCTTTCCCGGGCCAGGAGGTCACCTGATTCCTTTGTTCTCCAACCCTTTAGCTCTCACCTTGCAGGGGGGAAGGGCCCAGGCCATCCGTGGCCAGGAAACAAGGTGTCGGCCATTCTCTGTGTCCAGACCTCTGCACACACCTGCCCTCTAGGGCTCTGCAACGATCATACACCCTTACCCCACCACCGAGATACTTAAGAACTGCCTAGGGGAAACTGAGGCACCCCCACACTATTCAGAGGAAACATTAAGAACAGTCCCACTTCGCCACAGATGTGCCCATCGAAAACACAACTGGAGCATCCCTGCTGAGCCCTCACCGCCCTCCCCGCCGCCTCCGGACGCCTGGGTCCCACTGACCAATGAGGTGTGTCCAGATGTTGCCGGTCTCCGTGTGCAGGCGGAAGATGCTGCGGAAGCAGGCGCGGAAGGAAGGCATGGGCGGGCGGTGCCCGTGGAGAAGGAAGTCGTTGTCCTTCAGCCAGTCGGGCAGCACATCGTGCGGGAAGACCCTCCAGCGCCCCTCCCACACCTGCAGAGAGAGCCGGGATAGAACCCAGGAGTCCTGGCTCCCAGCCCCCACCCCCACTTTAACCACTAGACCCTTCCTGCCCCTCCCAGAGCTGGGGACAGAACCCAGGAGTCCTGGCACCGAGCCCTGCCCCCGCCTCGCTCTAACCACTAGACCAATGGTGGGCAAACTATGGCCCGGGGGCTGCATCTGACCCTCCCAACGTTTTAATTTGGCCCTCGAGCTCCCACCGGGAAGTGGGGGTCTGGGGCTTGCCCCGCTCCAGCTGGGAAGCAGAGTTGGGGTCTTGCCCCATTCCGCATGGCTCCTGGTAGCAACAGCACATCCCCGCCTCCAGCTCCTGTGCGTAGGTGCAGCCAGGGGGCTCCGCATGCTGTCCCCACCAGAAGTGCCACCCCACAGCTCCCATTGGCCTGGAATCACAGCCAATGGGAGCTGCAGGGGCGGTGCCTGCGGACAGGGCAATGCGCAGAGCTGCCTGGCCATGCCTCCATGTAGGAGCCAGAGTTGGGGACATACCACTGTTTCCGGGACCTGATTGAGGTAAACCTGCCCCCCTGGCCCCTCCCGTGCCCCAACCCCCTGCCCCAGCCCTGATCCCCCTCCGGCCCTCCGAACCCCTCATCCCCACCCTCACCCCAGAGCCCACACCCCCAGCCGGAGCCCACCTGCCCCCTAACCCTCAATTTCATGAGCATTCATGGCCTGCCATACAATTTCCATACCCAGATGTGGCCCTCAGGCCAAAACGTTTGCCCTCCCCTGCACTAGACCCGCCCCCCGCCCCTCCCAGAGTTGGGGAGAGAACCCAGGAGTCCTGGCTCCCAGCCCCGGGCAGCTGCTTGCCTTTCTCCAGACCTCGTCCTCCTCAGTGCTGGTGCCGGCGTCTCTGGTTGCTTTCCTGTCCCTGCTCCCCATGGTCCGGTGGGGCCGGCTGGGCCCAAGCGCCGAGCCCGGTGGGGCTGGGGATCGTGCTGCCACCAAACCCCAACCCCTTTGCCCCCCTCCGGCCCTGCCGATCAATCCCCTCCCCTGGCTCTGGGGTGGGCCCTGGCATGGCCGGGCAGAGACCCGAGGAGGGTCCTGCCACCAGGGGTAGCTGGGATGCTGTCACAGGCAGGCTCAGGGAAGCCAGGCAGCATGGCTGGGCTGCTGAGGTCACAATGCCCCCTGCCAGGCCACTGTGCCACGTCCTGAGCCCCTGCGGGCAGCTGGCCCATGGGCAGGCACAGGGCCTGGCCAGGACACCCCGAGCCCCCAGGTGGCCCCTACTGGCCCAGGGGAACGGGACAGGTGGGGATGGAGGGGCTGCAGAGCTGGAGAGAGACTGGAGATGCTGAAAGGTGCGGGGGTAAGAGGAGGGACGGCATCCGCATAGATGGATGGATTTGCAGGCATGCTCAGGGATGGAGAGACGGACGGAGGGATGGACGGGAATGCCCAGTGAGGGATGGACGGATGGATGGATGGATGGGAACGCACAGTGATGGATGGATGGACAGATGGATGGGAACGCCAGTGATGGATGGACGGACGGACGGATGGACAGACAGACGGGAACGCCCAGTGATGGATGGATGGACGGATGGATAGACAGACGGGAACGCCCAGTGATGGATGGATGGATGGATGGACAGGAATGCCCAGTGATGAATGGACGGACGGATGGACAGATGGACGGGAACGCCTAGAGATGGATGGACAGACGTATGGATGGGAATGCCCAGTGGTGGGTGGATGGATGGATGGATGAACGGATGGATGGGAATGCCCAGTGATAGATGGACGGACGGATGGACAGACGGATGGGAATGCCCAGTGAGGGATGGATGGATGGCTGGATGGGAATGCCCAGTGATGGATGGATGGACAGATGGACGGGAAAGCCCAGTGATGGATGGACGGACGGATGGACAGACGGACGGGAAAGCCCAGTGATGGATGGATGGACAGATGGACAGACGGATGGGAACGCCCAGTGATGGATGGATGGACGGATGAACGGATGGACGGGAACGCCTAGAGATGGATGGACAGACGTATGGATGGGAACGCCCAGTGGTGGATGGACGGATGGATGGACAGATGGATGGGAATGCCCAGTGATAGATGGACGGACGGATGGACAGATGGATGGGAATGCCCAGTGGTGGATGGACGGATGGATGGATGGATGGGAAACTCCCAGTGATGAATGGATGAACAGATGGACGGGAACGCCCAGTGATGAATGGACGGATGGATGGACACATGGACAGGAATGCCCAGTGATGAATGGATGGACAGATGGACAGGAACGCCCAGTGATTAATGGACAGACGTATGGATGGGAACGCCCAGTGATGGATGGACGGATGGATGGACAGATGGATGGGAATGCCCAGTGATGGATAGACTGACGGATGGACAGATGGACGGGAGTGTCCAGTGATGGATGAATGGGTGGACGGACAGATGGATGGGAACGCCCAGTGATCAATGGACAGATGGATGGACAGATGGATGGGAACGCTCAGTGATGAATGGATGGACGGATGGACAGGAACACCCAATAGTGGACAGATGGATGGGAATGCCAAATGACAAAGGGGGAGATGGACAGACAGACGGACATGCTCACAGACGAAGAGCTCAGGCAGTAGGAGGGGCCCTCCCAGAACAACTCCTCCCCTCCCCTCCCCATCCTCTGCTGCACAGTGTCGTCCCCACATGGACGGGGAGCAGGGGAGCAGGCCCCACATCGCTACATCTAGGGGCCCCGTGCTGGGCTTTCCCCAAACCACCCCCAAACTCGTGACCCACACCCCTGGCACTGGAACAGAGAGAGCACAAACATGGTACAACTGACTGGGCATAGCTGTGTAGGAGTCCTGGCTCCCAGCCCCCCCGCTCTAACCACTAGACCTCACTCCCCTCCCAGAGCTGGGGAGAGAACCCTGGAGTCCTGGCTCCCAGCCCCTCCCCCCAACCACTGCTCCGTGCCACTTACCTTAAAGACAAACTCCTCCATCCTCCCCATGGCTTGCTGGGCCTGGAGCGGCAGTGTGAGGACTCGCATGGGGTCCGCATCGTCTGGCTCCTCAGCTCCCCACTGCACAGCGGCCCCCCAGCCCGCCGGCTCGGCCCCTACCTCCGCCCCCTGCTGGAGAGAAGGGCTGAGATCAACCGAGGCAGCGGCTCCCATCCAGCCCGAGGATGGGGGGCTGGGTGGATCTAGGGGTCGCCAACTAGCCCCATGCTCACCTGGCTAGTGTCCTCTCCCAGCAGGGGTCCCATCTCTGCCAGCGCCTCTGGCCCACCACATATGGGGCCACCTCCTGTGCGGATGCCAGAGGAGAAAGGGGGAGCCAGGGGAGGGTCCCAGCCTTTGCTGCTGCCTCCCCCCCAGGCCCACAGCCCAGTTCAGATTCTCCTGCCTGCCCGCCTCATGGTCCCGTCGGTCTGGGCGGGAGGGGGAAGCAGAGTATGAGCCCCTGGGTCTACCCAGAGTCCCCCATTGAGCCCGCCCCCAGTGCCCTCACCCCCCACGGCCTCCTGCCCCCAGTGCCCCACCCAGAGCCTCCCATGTCCCAGCCCCCCACCAGCCCCCAATCCTCCCACACTGCATCCCAGTCCCACCAGCCCCCCACCCACCTTTCAAGCCCCGATCGCAGCCCCGCAACCTCCCACCCACTATCCTCCCGGTAGCCCCCACATATCCCAGCCCCACACTACCCTCAGAGCCCCCCCCCGCCCCAGTCTCTCAGCGCACCTGCTTCCCAGGTCACTCCCCACATCCCTGTGCTCCACTGCCCCACACCACACCCTATGGCCCTGGGTCCCCAACTCCCACAGTCTACATCCAACCCCCATCAGCCCCAGCCTTCCCTTCCCTTCCAGAACCACCTCCGCGCCCCGGTCAGACCCCCTCCTCACCCCCAGCCCCCCCATCTCAGGCCCCCAGTCTGCCCCTGCCTCTAGCCCCCCACTTTCCCCATCCCCCTGCCTCCAGCTCCCATCATCCCACCTACTCAGCCCCCCTCCCTCATCCTCCCACCTACCCCATCCCCCCATCTCAGACCCCCTGCCTCCCCTTGGCACAGCCCCAAAAGCTCTTAGGCCCCCACCCCTCCACCAGGGCCCCATCTCAGGCCCCCAGCTTCCCCACCCCCTTGCTTCCAGCCCCCCAACAGGGCCTCAGTCTCCAATCCCCTGTTTCCAATCCCCATCCTCCCACCAGGCCCCCATCCCCTGTCTCAGGACCCCAGCCCCCACCAGGCCCCAACCTCCCATCCCCCTGCCTCCAGCCCCCCACCAGGCCCCCAGCCTCCCACCAGCCCCCCATCCCCTGTCTCAGGACCCCAGCCCCCACCAGGCCCCAACCTCCCATCCCCCTGCCTCCAGCCCCCCACCAGGCCCCCAGCCTCCCACCAGCCCCCCAGCTCCTGTCTCAGAACCCCAGCCCCCACCAGGCCCCAACCTCCCATCCCCCTGCCCCCAGGCCCCCAGCTCTCTGCCCTATATTTGCGCCCCCATCTCTCTGCCCCCCCCTCACCCAGCAGCCCTGGAAGCAGCAGCAGCCAGAACCCAATCCCCGCCCCTCTGCCCGACGTCCTCCTCTGATTGGCCCTGGTGCCCGTCTGTCAGGGATAACTTCCCTTGGCCGCGTCCCCGCCCACCTCCTTTTCTTTTTGCCATTGCCATGGCAACGCTGAAAGGGCCCGGAGCACAGAAACGGGGGGGTGGGGGGGTGAAGGGAGAGTAAAGATGGATCAATCCCTTTGCTCGGGGGTCACGTCTCTTCACACGGGGGACAGGGCCCTTCACATGGGGATCACGTCCCTTTGCACGGGGGACAGAGCCCTTTGCTCGGGGGTCACGTCCCTTCGCATGGGGGACACGTCCCTTTGCACGGGGGACAGAGCCCTTTGCTCGGGGGTCACGTCCCTTCACACGGGGGCCAGGGTCCTTTGCTTGGGGGTCACGTCCCTTCACACGTCCCTTCGCTCGGGGGTCATGTCCCTTCGCACGGGGGACAGGGCCCTTCACATGGGGATCACGAACCTTTGCACAGGGGCCAGGGCCCTTTGCTCGGGGGTCACGTCCCTTCACACGGGGGCCAGGGTCCTTTGCTTGGGGGTCACGTCCCTTCACACGGGGGTCACGTCCCTTCGCTCGGGGGTCATGTCCCTTCGCACGGGGGACAGGGCCCTTCACATGGGGATCACGAACCTTTGCACAGGGGCCAGGGCCCTTTGCTCGGGGGTCACGTCCCTTCGCATGGGGGACACGTCCCTTTGCACGGGGGGACAGAGCCCTTTGCTCGGGGGTCACGTCCCTTCACACGGGGGCCAGGGTCCTTTGCTTGGGGGTCACGTCCCTTCACACGGGGGTCACGTCCCTTCGCTCGGGGGTCATGTCCCTTCGCACGGGGGACAGAGCCCTTTGCTCGGGGGTCACGTCCCTTCGCACGGGGGCCAGGGTCCTTTGCTCGGAGGTCACGTCCCTTCACACGGGGGTCACGTCCCTTCACACGGGGGTCACGTCCTTTCGCACTGGGGACAGGGCCCTTCACATGGGGATCACGTCCCTTTGCACAGGGGCCAGGGCCCTTTGCTCGGGGGTCACATCCCTTTGCACGGGGGCCAGGGCCCTTTGCACAGAGCTGGGGCCTTTCACATGGGGGCCAGGGCCCTTCGCACGGGGGTGACGTCCCTTAGCACGAGGGCCGGGTTGTGCCCCCTACGCGTGTCACCCTTTTCCATGGGGCCTGCTTGCAATGGGGCTGCTCCAGCCTCACAGGGAGGATTGAGCCCTGGCAGGAGGCACAGGCTGGAAATCCGGCATGATGCTGACAGGGGGTGTGTGAACGCATCACTTGTGCCTGTGTGCAGGGCTTTCTCCAGCACCTCCCATATGGTCTAGCGGTCAGGATTCCTGGTTTTCACCCAGGCGGCCCGGGTTCGACTCCCGGTATGGGAACAGCTGGGGTTTTTTTTTAGTTTTTTTTCCCTCCCCCCCTTGCAGGCAGGAGCTCAGAAGCCGGCTCCGCTTCCGCTCTGGATTCACGGGGGGTGGGGGGAATGATCCTCGGGCCGGCGGGGTGGGGCACGGAGGCCTTGCGGGGCGAGGGATGGGCGGAGAGGAGCCGAGAGTTGTGGGGCTGCCCCATGGTGGGGTGGGGTCTCTCCCGAGCTCCCCCGCTAGGTGGCGCTACAGTGCCCCACGGCCGCTCCTCAGGCCAGCTCCAACAGAGGGAGCAGCAGCTCAGTCCCACATGGTCTAGCGGTTAGGATTCCTGGTTTTCACCCAGGCGGCCCGGGTTCGACTCCCGGTGTGGGAAAGAGGAAGTTCTTTTGCTCAGAGGGGAGAAAAGAGAACCTCAGACTCCCGCCCTTCCCCTTCCAGAACCCAGGAGTCCTGGCGCCCCTGCTCTAACCCACGAGACCCCACTCCCCTCCTCGAGTCCAGGGAGAGGACCCAGGAGTCCTGGCTCCCACCCGCTCTAACCGCTAGACCCCACTCCCCTCCCACCAAGTTGTCAAGTGCTCATTTGAAAACAAACAAACAAACAAACACATGCATTGATTCAGGAAGCCAAATCAGCTGCAAATCCCGACCCTAGGGCTAGGGGCTGCTGCAGCCTCAGTGATGAAACTGTTGCATACCCCTGCCCTCCCCCTGCCATCCCTGAGCTAGGCAGCGCCCCACCTTGGGGCAGGTGGGAGCTGGCACCCCCTAGAGGGGAAAGGCTCCTTGTTCTGAGCCAGCTGATGCCAAGACACTTTTTGTATCTTCCTTCTAGATTGTTCCTACTGCAAAGTGTTTCTATTTATCCCTGTTGGCCAGATATTTAGCAGGAGGGTCAGTAAAGGAACCTTAATGACCCAGCCGGAGCAGCGGATATAAAACCACAGGAGGCCACTGGCATGTCGGACTCATTTTAGACCCCACAGCAGCCTCGGAAAGGGATCCAGGACAACAGTCTTGTCTTCACGGCCTCTTGCAAATTACTGAACAGCTCAGCGTGGGGGGCGTTTCCCCGCCCCAGAGCTGGCTGCATCTCACTACCAGGCGACCTGTCCCCACGCGATGTTATGCTCAGCTGTTCCCTAGCTGCCGTGCCCCAGAGCTGGCTGCATCTCAGCACCAGGCGAGCCCTCCTTTTTATCCACAAGCGCAGGGACAACCTGTGTGCTCACGTCTGACCTTGAGCTCCTGGGGAGTGACGGATGGGCTGGTTTGGAAGCCAAGATGCTTCGTCAGGTGCAATTAGATGCAGAGCGTGATGCTGTCCCTGCCAGCCTCCGACGGGGCTGACCTACTTAACCTCCTGAAGGCTGACACAGAGACAGCAAGTCCTGTCCAGATTCCCGACAGGCCCTGAGCCAAGCATGCCTGGAATAACCCCGTCCCTCCACGGCCAACTTTCCACAGCTTGCCAGCCTCGTGTGCTGCCGCAGTGCGGCTGTTCCCCTGCTGCTCCACCCCAGAGGTGGCTGCATCTCAGTGCCACACGGGGATAGTGCTCCTGGTTCCAAGATACCACCTCCTCTGGAAGGGGCATGGGGTTAGAGCAGGGGGCTGGGAGTCGTGACTCATGAGTTCTCCCCCAGCTTTGGGAGGGGAGTGGGTTGGAATGAGGGGGGCTGGGAATCAGAACTCCTGGGTTCTCTCCCAGCTCTGGGAGGAGAGCAGGATCTAGTGGGCCGGACGGACACCGCTCCGCCCGGGTCCCCCTGCCCCGAACTCGGGTCTTCCTTCCCGTCCGGACACCAGATCAAGGGTTGGAATGGGGCTGGGGATCAGGACATCTGGGTTCTCTCCCTGGCTTGGGGAGTGGGGTCTAGTGGGTTGGAAAGGGAGGGGGGGGGGCTGGGAGCCAGGACTCCTGGGTTCTCTCCTCAAATGCAGCCAGCGCAGCATCATTACTGAGCGCTGCAGGACAGACAGGCCTGTGCTCGAGTTAACAGCACCTGTTGGGAAGACTCCTCCCCTGACAACATGGGGCAAACGGGAGCTACCGACCCCCGGCCTCCACTCAAACACGCAGCCTGCTCCCGCTCGTTATAGTGTACACCCCAACTCCAGCTACCACAGGCTGACTTGATTCCGAGGCGGGGAACAAATATTTAATAAGGGGCCCGTCAGTTCAGCAGCGGGAGGTCAAAGCTAGGCAAAGTCAGCCTGGGAATAAGGCACCAGCGTTTAACGGGGAGAGCCGTGAACCATTGGGACAATCGACCAAGAGTCGTGATTGATTCTCTGTCACTGGCTGCTGGGCTGTTTTTCTAAACACTCGGCCCTAGGACTAATTGGGGGGCAGTTCTCCAGCCTGTGGGATACAGGGGGGCAGACAGGATGCTCATTATGGTCCCTTCTGGCCTGAGGATCTGTGAATCTCGTAAGAGCTTTGTAAGATTGGAGAGCTTTTTAGTACCAAATTTCTGTCCCCCACGCAGGTACTGGGTTCAAGTCACCCCTTCTCCTTCTCTTTGTTCAGCCAACTAGACTGAGCTGCTGGCGTCTCTCACTCTCAGGCGGGGTTTCTAACCCGTTAATCATCCTTGTAGCTCTTCTCTGACCCCTCCCTGACTGATCAACGTCCTTCCTGAATTGTGGGCACCAGAACAGGATGGAGGACCCCAGCAGCCGCCGCACCAGGGCCAAAGCCAGAGGGAATATCACCCCTGCTCTAACTTGAGGTTCCCCTCTTTACACATTGGCTTTTCTTTTTTTTTTTTTGCTTCAAAGCAACTTTTCTTTCTGAAACGTCAGTTAATTGACCAGCAAAAACATTTAAAAAAAAAAAGAAAAAAAGCTCGGAATTGAAAGGAAACATTTCGATGCACCCACCCTGGACTGGCTTTGAGATCTTCGGCTCCCGAAAGTTTGCAGGATTCTCAGCTCTTCCTCCTGAGCCAGGATGGGGACCTTGTTAGGTTGTGCTTAGAAAACATTTCACTCTGACAAGCCCTGCGATGGACACAGTTATACCGGTATGAAGCTGTCCTTTGCGGGGAACGCTCCTTTGCAGAGTAATCAACTGTTGGGAATTGGAGCCACGTTTAAAAACAGGGCTCGGGGGCTTTTTTCCGCAATGTGACCCGAGAGATTTTTCTCCAATTGTTCCCTTTGCCAAGTCTGTAGCTCCCCGATTCGGGGTGGGGAGTGTCCCAAAAGAAGTGCATTGATTGGGTCAGGATTTGCTAGCCCCTCCTCAAAATTTGCTAGCCCCTTCGGAAAATGTACTTCTGGCTTTCGGAAATTGCTAATCCAAGGCTGGACAGGACCATTAGATCAGCCCTGGCTAGTCCCAGCTGGCAAATCTCATCCAGTCTGGAGCCCAGTGACTTAGACCAAAGCATTTGAGGCCTCAGGAGACAGCAGAGAATGGGAGAGACGGTGGTACCAACTGTGACTGATGTCCCTGCAATTTATGGCAGAAATTGATTAGTTTAGATCTGCCCTGGCCAGATGAAACCAGCAGGAGATCTGAGCCCTGTGCTGCAGGGTAGGTGTCTGCCCTGGGGGGAAATTCCTTCCTGCCCCCAAACCTGGCGACCCTGTGAGTCAGACCCACCAGCCACGCATCTAGACAAAGGGTTCTCTGGAGTGGCTCAGAGAGCACTGTCCCATCTCTAACTGTGGAGAATCTCTGGTGCTTCAGAGGAAGGCGACTACACAACTCAGAAGTCATCTGGGCAAGCGGGCATCGGGAGGGAGGAACCTTCCCGACCCATGCAGCCCTGAGATTGGATTGGAGTCAATTATCTGAATGCTGAGCAGCGCGGGGGATGGACGCGTTGAGGACAACAGAGGCCAATCCCGTTCCCTCCGTGAAGGTTGGGGATGGACAGGGGTGGCCCAGATTGCCAGACTTTGCTGCCCCATGCCTCAGTTTTCCTGTCTGCAAACTGGGGCTAATCCCTCCCCTGGAGGTGTGGGTGGAGCCTTTCCGGTGCCTTTTCGTCAGGAGAAGAGCTGAAAAGAGATGGGGGGGAAGGAAGGAAGGAGTGGGAATGTTAGGGCAAAAGCCCTATGCATCAGTGCAATTGCTGGGCTCTGAAGATCGGACTTGAGGTCAGGCCTGGTGCCACTGGCCACGCAGCCGTGCACAATTCACCCGGCTGCACGGGATCGGCAATCACCCCGATCAGAGGTCTTTGGGACCCAGACTAAAGCCGTAGAACATCCGGCATCACGGGCCCTCGCTGGCTGAGCGCGCAGTGGTTGTTGAATGTAAGGGAATCTGGAAATCAGAGGCAGACGCTTGGAATTGGGAGGAAAAGGGCGGTGTGGCTGGACACAGGGAAATCGACAGCGGGCAATGGGGAATGGAAATGAACACAATTTTGTGGATGGGCTGCCCCTGGGAGATGTAGCTTATAGATGCACAGAACGCACACATTCCCAGGCAGACAGACCCGCGCTAACCCAGACGTCTCTCTCTCTCTGTCCAGCTGAATACCTTCTTGGAACCCTGCTCAGTTTTTTTCCTGTAGCAGGGAGTTCCCCAGGCCAATGGTGATTTGCTTTTTAAAAACAGGTTTGCTCCAGTTGTCTTTGAAAGTGTGGCCTATTCGTGGAAGGGATGGGTGAGAGGAATCAAGAAAGGATCGGGAGTAATGGATGGTGACTGATGGTATTAGCCCTGTAGCCACTGTCACATCAAGCAGCCAAAAATCCTGGCCTGACACATGCACGAGTGACTCAGGATTTGGGGTGAACAACATGAAATGTCTATAAAGGGGAATGGTTGTCAGAGAGAGATGGAAATCAGGGCACTGGAAGTCATAAGACACTTTGACATATGTAGTAGCCACTTTGGGAAAATGGACTAGTCTCTTAAAAAATGAACTAGCCACTTGAAAAAAATTGACTAGCCACTTCCGCAAATGCACTAGTCACCTTTGGAAAACTGACCAGCCATTTTCAAAACCTGACAAGCGCCACTGTTTGAAAATGTACTGGTCATTGAAAAAGTTAACTAGCCACTTTTGAAAATGTATTAGCCATTTAAAATTGAAAATGTACTCAACTCTTGAAAAATATGTTAGGCACTTTTGAAAGTGCATTAGTCACTTTTGAGAATTGACAAGTCATTTAAAAAAAAGATTACTAGCCACTTTTGAAAACTCTCTTGTCATTTAAAATATCTACTAAGTCATTTTTGAAAATGTACTAGCCACCTTTGAAAACCTGACCAGCCATTTTCAAAACCTGACTAGCACCACATTTCAAAATTTACTATTCCTTTAAAAAAAATACTATCCACTCTTGAAAATGTGCTAGACATGTTAAAATAGCCACTAATCATTATTGAAAATATAATATTCTATTGAAAAATATGCTAGCCGCTTTTGAAAATGCACTAATAATTTCTAGGTTTCAGAGGAACAGCCGTGTTAGTCTGTATTCTCTAAGGTGCCACAAGTACTCCTTTTCTTTTTGCGAATAATTTCTAGGACATTTGCTAGCAACTTTTGGAGAAAAATACTAGCTACTTTTGAAATATTTGCTAGTCAATTTTGTACATGTACTAACCACTTTTGAAACTTTAGGCTGTGGTGGCTATGCATTCTCGAGGGTAGGAGACTGGGTTTGTTTGGCTTCAAGATTTACAAAAGCATCTAGCAATTTTGGAGGGCCTGGATCATTGTAGTTGCCCACTGTGTAATGCCTTAAAGAGGGCCTGGTTTTCAGAAAGCCCCTAAAATCAGGACCATAGAAGGTGCTTGACGTCACTAGACACTTTTGAAAAAAATTACGAGCCACTTTTGGAAACTTACTTGCCATTTTTGAAAACTGGTGCCCTCTCACAGCCTGGTATCCCCTCCTCCCCCACCTCCCTGGATCAGAGCCATGAGCTCATCTAGCCCGGTATCCCATCTCCAAGCTCTGCAGCGAGGGGATCACTTGCTGCAGTGGAAGGGCTCCAGCACAGCCCTCCCCAAAGCTCTGGGTGTTTCCCCGCCCTGCTTATCTATTGTGATACGGGATGTGTATAAAGGTGGCACCAGGGGCGCCAACCTGATGCCAGCTACAGCAACGGGACAGCAATGAACAGATGCCCGCTCTGGCCAGCCTGCAGTGCACGGCCATATGGTCCGGGGGCCGCGGCATCGCTGGCTCTGGGACTCAGCTAGGAAGGGAAAGATCTCTAGAGACTGATGAGAAGGGCCAGGAGAGCAGGTTCTGGGAGACAGCCCAGGACTCCTGGGTTCATTCCCTGCTCTGTTACGGACTCTATAGGGTGAGTCATTGCATTGAAATAGCACCTATAGGCCACGTCTGAGACCAGGGCCCCGTTGTGCAAGGCGCTGCCCAGACCCTGACTGAGATCAGGGACCCACATCGTGCCAGGCGCTTCCCAGACCCCGACCGAGATCAGGGCCTCATCATGCTGGGCACTGCCCAGATCTCAACCGAGATTGGGACCCCGTTGTGCCAGACGCTTCCCAGACCCTGACCGAGATCGGGGCCCTGTCGCGCCAGGTGCTGCCCAGACCCCGACCAAAATCAGGGTCCCATCGTGCTGGGCGCTGCCTAGACCCCTACCAAGATTGGGGCCCCGTCGCGCCAGGCGCTGTACAGACAGATGGATGTGTGTGGAGACGGATGGAAGGAGGAAGGGGTGTGTTTGGGGATGGGGGATTGGATGGATGGAGGATGTCTGGGGATAGACGAGTGAGTCAGTGTGGGGGTGGAAGGATGGAAGGAGTGTATGATAGAGGGATGGAAGGAGGGTGTCTGGGGATGGAGAGGTGTAGGATGGAGGGATGGCTGGAGAGGTGTGTGGGGATGGATGGATGGATTGGGTAGCGGGGTGGATGGATGGATGGGGATGGAGACGTGGACAGATGTTTGGTGATGGGTGTATGATGGATGAATCGAGAGACGGGTGGATGGATGGAGGGGTGTGCAGGGATAATGGGGGGCTGGTGCGACAGGGATGGGGGGGTGTTGGGGATGATGGGTGGGGAGTCCTGTACGATGGGGGTATGGGGAGGGGTGTTTGGGGATAATGGGGGTATGGGTGGGGGAGGGGCGTGCTGTATGATAGGGTGGGGGAGGGGTGATGGGTGTTTGGGGTGATGTGGGTATGGGTGGGGGAGGGGTGTCCTGTATGATGGTAATGGGGGAAGGGGTGTTTGGGGATAATGGGGGATGGGTGGGGTGGAGGGGTGTTTAGGGACAATGGAGGGATAGTCCACCTCTCTAACCCCCCTTTTCCCCGTTTTTATGGAACCCCGCCATTGCGTTTAATGGTAGGGTCCAACGGTCGCGGGCTACACCATTATTAACCCCCAAGGGGTTCGCCTCCCCCTCTTCTCACCCCGCTTCTCGGTGTTAAATGGGCACCTGAAAATTGACATAAATCCCGTCTGAGCCACTCTTACTCTGTTTATTTTGGTAGAAGCCTATTTTCTAATCTGCTCCCCTCGTTTTTATTTATGGTAGCGGCCAACGGTTGTGCAGTACTGTCTGCGGATTAAACCATTATCAACCTCTATGTGTGACCATGTATTACGCCCCCTCTCACCCAAACCCCTTTGTTCAAGTGCTAATATTTAAATAGGGTTCTGAAAAAGTTATACATTGGTTTCTTTTATAGTTTATAAATGTTGGAGTCCAGATATATAAATATCCCCCTCCCGCTTTGCTCTGTGGTAGCGCCCAACCGCTCCAGCCCCTCTCAATGGGTCAAACCATTATCTTCCCTGAGTAGGAGGGGAGAATGGAGACTCCCTGCTCCTCAGCCCTTTTAATTCCCCATCTCTCAGACCTGTAATTAAATCTTGTGGTTAATTGAGTTACACATCCTGGTTTAAATTCCCTTTGTTTCTATGGCCCAGTCCCATTATATAAGTGGACACCCTTATTTTGAATGGTATCGCCCATCCTCTCAGCTACGAGAGAAGAGGTCGGGCGAGCTCACTCTGGATTGTGGGGAGGAATAGAGCCGGCCAGTACAGGGCTTATCCCGCTTTCCATATTCCTCTTTGTGCTTCAATAGGCTAGAGATGCACATAGAGAATGAAACTGTGGCTCTGTTTGGCTGCCAGGTAGAAAAAGCCTGTCATTGCCTCCCCCCGCTGCTGGTTATAATGGTACAGCCCCCATGGGAGGAGAAGGCCGTTGGGGACCTTTCCATTGAGGAAACAGAAGACGGTTGAGAAAGTACCATTCTAAAAACGGGGGGGTTAGTATCGATTGGCTACTGGGCTCCCTTCATCAGACTGCTTATTTAATTAATGCGTCATAATATCCCTTCATATATTATTGATCTCTCCCCGCGGGTCCCGTAAAGCAGGGGGATTAGAGCTTCGCTTTCAGGGCGGTCCTCCCTCTCAGTAATGGTAGCGCCCTCCCGGGCCGTTCCAGTTGAGACTGTACCAAATAAAAAGAGGGGGGGTGATTGCCTTCTTCCACCTTTTTTGCCCTCTTAGTTTAACACCAGCCCCTAGGGGTATGGGGGTTGCGAATCCCTAATTCTCCCACCGTCGGGGATGGGCTCGGCCTGCCCCTGAGTGCTCCCTGCGTGTGGCCCTCCCGTGGTGCGCGGCGTGGTACGTCCCGCAGGGAAGGGGGAAGGCCGGGCCGGGGGCCGGCACGAGCCAGTCGCAGGGTGGGAGGTGGCCTAGACGGAGGGGGAGGCGCCGCTCGCTGGGAGGAGACTTGTGCGCACCCCCCCCCCCCCCGGATCCCCTTTCTCGCCGGGCTCTGGGGGACCATGGGCGGCTGAGGGGAGCCGAGCCCCGGGCGGCCGAGCCGGCGGCCATGGCTGAGGATTACTGGGACCCGCAGCAGCAGCGCTGAGCCCCCTGCAGCGGCAGCCAGGGTAAGAGACACCCCGTGGGGCGGGGCCTGGCGATCCACTGGGACCCGGGCACCCGCCGCAGCCCGACGGGGTCGGCACCCGCTGGATCCCACGGATCTTCTGTCCCGCTGGGATGGGATCCACTGGGTGCCCGGGATCCACCCACTTGGTCCCATGGGATCGGCACCCCCTGGATCTTCTGTCCCATCGGGCTGGGATCCAGCCACTTGGTCCCATGGGATCGGCACCCCCTTTATCCCACGGATCTTCTGTCCCATCGGGCTGGGGTCCACTGGGTGCCCGGGATCCACCCTCTTGGTCCCATGGGGTCAACTCACACTGAATTTCTCTCCCTCCTCTGGGACTGGGGTGGATCAACTGTGACCCATGGGATCTACCCACCGAGCTACACCAGATCGGCATGCACTGGATCCCCCTCTGCACCTTCCCCATTCATTAGGGGTCTGTAATGATTTCTGACCTTATGGGATCCACTCACATGGGATTCTCTACCAGACTTGGTAGCCCCTGTGATCTCTGACCCTAGGATCTACCCACCTTTGCTGTCCTATGTGATCCACTTAATGAAGTGCACCTAAAAGCGATTAATCTTCTGCTTTCCCATTGGCTGGGGGATCTGCTGCAACATCTGGGATCTACCTGTCGTTATTTTCATGGGATATACTCATACTGTATCACTCAGATCCCAGCCCTTAATGGACTGGGGGAACCATGGTGACTTTTGCCATTCCGGAATCTATGTTCTGGTATTGGGATCTACCCACACTGGATTCCTCTGTTCTTCTATGCCTTGGCCTAGGGATCCTTCTGTGACCCCCAGGGATCTACCCTGACCTCCCTGCAAGGATCTACCCCTCCTGCTAACTCTTGCAGGGATCCTCACATTCTTAAATCCCCTGTCACCTTGTGGAGATCTACGCACTTCTTTTGGGCTGGGAAACCACTCGGACCCCCAGGTCCCAGATCCCGTGTGACATTCCCTGGGAGTCGGCCCTCACTAGATCACTCTATTAGGCTGGCAATCTATTTTGCCCTGATTGCCTGGGACTGTTGCTACACCTACTGTATCCCTCTCCCCATTATTCAGTGTTTGGGCATCTACTCTCACTTCTGGGATCTGCGCGTCCTGTTTTGTTGGTGTCGGGGGGATCTAGTCTGGGTTGTCACTCTGGGTATCTTTCGCTCTGCTCCCCTCTCACTGGTTCTGTCCCAGAAGGGATCTACTGAGGCTCTTTGCCTCGGAGATCTAGCTCTGGTCTCTGCAGAAGGAGAATAATCTGGGGTGAGCCCCCACCATGTTCTCTAGCTGGTCTGGGGAGCTCCCGCAGTTGTGATCCACTATGACCTCTCACTACAGATCTAGCCACATCAATGGATCCCTCTGCACTCGCTTCCGGCTCATTGGGGGAATTCACACCAGTCATCTACCCAGGGGATACAGTGGGAAGGGGATCGGGTGTCTGGAATAAATCCAGGACATTTGGGGAGTGGCGTGTTGTGTCTTCCCCCAGCATGGCGAGGGCAGAGTGAGAGACGGGTTGCTGGAATCCATTTTGGGAGATCCCTGGGATCTCTCCACTCACCAGATCCCTGTGCAGTCAGGCTAAATCTGGGGAAAGGGGGGGGGGGAATTGCTCCCACTCCCGCATGTGTTGGGACAGGCGGAGGGGTCGCTCCCCCTGTGTGGGGGGCGGGGAGGGATGTGCGGGGTTGGTCGCTGCAGTGAGGGTGTGTGTGGGTGGGTGGACATTCCCACCCCCATGTCTGGGGTGGATCTTGGTAGTGGGGAGGGGGATTCCTGGCTTTTTCCCTTCAGTGAGTGAATGCAGGAATCCTGGGGGATGATAGCAAGGGGGGGCGTCTTTACCCCCCTCTCCCATGTGCTGGGGGGAGATGGACAAGGCTGGATTTGTGTACGCCTGACCCCTGGGAATAAGTGGGGGTTTGGCATCTGGGGTCCCCCCCAGATGGGATTAGTTCACTGCAAAGGCCCCAGCCTGAGTTAAATCTAAGTCATGCGGTTATTTTGAGTGTGGGGGCTGAGCTGGGGGGGGGGCTGGATTGGGCTGTGTGTGTGGGGGAGGGAGCTGATTGTGGGACTGGATCGGGCTGTGTGTGTGTGGTGGTGGTGGTGGGGGGGGGGGCGCTGATCAAGGGGTCTATATCAAGCTGTGGGGGGCTGGCTCTGGCTGGGGCGGGACATGACCCAGGCTGGCTTGTGGGCCTGTGGTAGCTGATGCTCCTTGGATAGGGTCCCACCATGTGGGACTGGGTGCGTTGGGGGGCAGTGGGAGGGGCACAGTTGGGGGCTGCAGTGCGGGGCTGTTGTCCCACGGTTCATGCTCACTGCACAGGCTGGGAGTGTCTGAGAGGGGGCTAGATCCGGGGCCCCCTCGCCCTACCCCAGGGTCCCCTGGGTGGGCGGGCAGGCGGATCCGGGGCCTCCTGCTTGGCTGGTGTCTTGGGGTGGGGGGCAGCGGCCTGGCAGATTGACCCTTCCAAGCAGATCAGTCTGGGAGTTGGGGGGGCTCCTGTCGCACCCCGTCCTTGCCCCTTGGAAGGGCTGGCTGTGGCATGGCTGACTCGGGGAGTTGAGAGCCTGTCCAGGCTGCTTACCGCCCCCAATCAGACCCGGTTGGCTGGTGCTGGTAGCGCCCCCCCCACGCCCTGTCTGACCCTCGGCATTCGCCTCAGACGGACTGGATGCCTGGTGTCCTGGCCTTCGTCCCTGGGGCCGCCTCTCTCCGGCAGAGAGCTCGGGGGGAGTGTGACCTGGTGCCAGCTGCTGGGAACGGAGCCCCAGAGTCCTGGCTCTCCCCCCTTCCCCCCAACCACTTGACCCCACTCCCCCTCCCCCCCAGAGCTGGGGAGAGAACCCAGGAGTCCTGGCTGCCTGCCCCCCCAATGCTGCGGGGAGCGGGGCACTACCCTGGCTCCAGTGCCCATGTGGTGCTGGGGAGGGGAAGGGGCTCTGTGGCTGGAGAAAAGGTAGGATGCGGGGGGAGGGTTTATGGCTGAGGACTGGGTGAGGTCTGGGGGCAGGGTCTGAACCAGGGGATCTTAGTGTTGGTTGTTTTTTTGCTGGGGGGGGGGGGGGAGGCTGTCGGGCTGGGTCCATGGGCTGAAGGAAGCGGGTGTGAGGGGGTGGGGGAAGATCTTTGTGGGGAGGTTGGCTCAGGAGATGGGGCTCTCGGGATGGAGGTCAGGTCCAGGGGTATCTGGGGGGGGGGCAGTGTCTAGGGGATGGATTTGGTATCTTTCGGGGGATGGGGCTGAGGGGTCAGATGGATGGGGGCTGGGGGTCTTGGAGGGTTCAGAGGTCTGGGGCCCTGAATGGGCGTGGATGGGGGGTTTGGGGTGGTGGGAATGGGGGGGTTGGAGGCATGAGGCTCCCGGGGGCTGGTCCAGGGCATGGTGCTGGGTTGTCTGGGGGGCAGCTGTCTCCCTGCATGGCCCCTCCCTCTTCTGAAAGGGCAGGTCTACCTCCCCCCAGTCCCTGGGCTGCTGCCCCGGGCTCCGCCCCCCACGGTAGGTCAGTTGGTCCCAGGAGGTATTAATAGCTCAGTGAGTCGCTCCCCAGGCAGCCCCCCAGCTTCACCCCCCCACGGTGTCTGTAGCTGCGGCTTCGAGACCTGGGCCTCCTCCCTCTGGCTGACCGGTAGGATCCATGCGCCCCGCATCTCTGGCCTTTTACTGCTGGGGTGGGGGGGTGCTCCTGGCCACTGGGGCGGGGGGGGGTAATTGTGGAGACAGGTGCTCCTTGGATTGGACCATTGACCCACCGGATGTGCCCCCCAGGACAGCTGGGAGGGGGAGCCCAGGGCTGGGCTAGCAGGGTGTGTGTGGAGGGGCACTGCAGGGGTGGGAGTGAGGGGAGCCCAGGAGTAGGCTAGCAGGGGGTGCGGGGTGGGAGTGAGGGGCACTGGGTGGGGAGCTGGAGGGAGCCAGGGGTGGGCTAGCAGGGGGTGCAGGGTGGAAGTGAGGGGCACTGGATGTGTGTGTGTGGAGGGAGCCAGGGGTGGGCTAGCAGGGGGTGCGGGGCGGGAGTGAGGGGCACCAGCAGGGCTGCGGGGGAAGCCAGCTCAGTCAAACTCCCCTCCCCCTGGCCTTGCCGCCCCCTCGAGTCCTTTCTGGGTGATGGAGGTGGCTTGTTGCTGGTGCCCCCCTGCTCCTGGGAGTCCCAGAGCTGGGGCTTGGTGGCCAAGGTGGGTCTGGGATAAGAATAAGGTCGGGGGGACCTGAGCCGGGCTCTGGCATTTCCCCTGCCCGTATCCGGGGCTGAGCCTGCACCCGGCTCTGCTCACAGGACCCCTGTGGGCATCCAGAGCCATGGAGGGAGGGTGTATGTGGAGCTATCTCCTCACCTGTGCCAGCTGGGAGCACCTAGAGGGGACAGGGAGTGAGGGGAAGGGGCTGCTGCTTGCTCAGGTCCCCCTCAAAGTCCCCCACAAAAGGGCAGTGATGGGTAGATGGTGCAAAGCCACTGGAGCCTACTCCCCTCCCAAAGCCAGGGAGAGAACCCAGGAGTCCTGGCTCCCAGCCCCCACCTGCTCTAACCACTAGCCCCCACTCCCCTGCTAGAGCCAGGGAGAGAACCCAGCCCCCTCTCTAACCATAGACCCCACTCCCTGCCAGGACAGGTGAGCTGCCAGGTGCTTCAGTAGCCCTGGGCTGGGGTTGGCCTGGCATAAGCCTGTGCGGTAGGTGCCCTGTGTGCTGGGGGGCAAGGCTGCATGGGGCTGGATTTGTGCCCTGGCCCCAGCAGGTGGCTCAAGCCAAAAGGATTCTGCGGATACCTCCATATGGTGAAGGAAGGGGAAGCAGGCGGCCTGAGTCACCCCCCAGTGGGGCCAGCGCTGGCAGCTGGGGGAGAATGCCCCCTGCTGAGTCCCGGCCCAGCTCCCTGCAGCACGGCCCCGCCTTCCAGGGGAGAGCGCCCCTTGCTGAGCCCCCTGCCCACAGCACGGTGCCCCTAGTGCCCGGCCCTACTGCCCGGGGACAGCACCTCCTCCTGAGCCCCCTGCCCCACAGCATGGTGTCCCCCAGAGTCCAGCCATGACTGCCGGGGGGAGTGCCTCCTGCCCTGCTCGCTGCAGCACCCCCCCAGCGCCCGGTCTTGCCTGCCAGGGGAGAGTGCCCCTGCCCAGTCCCCCACCCCACAGCCCCCTGCCAAGCCCCATGCTTGGCTATTGCCATCCTGTGCTTCTCTGTACTTTCACCCACTGTTGCCCTCAACCGTGGCGGATCCTTCCCCCATGTACTGACAGTGGAGCAGCAGTTGGAGACTGTGGGTATTTCTCCAGCCCCCAACCAATTGGAGGGATGTGAACTGCCTCCGGTGTCACAGCTGGGCGTTACTCCTGGAGCCTACTGATGGCAGCAAGTACACTTTGCTAATTCACCATCACCGTGGGACCATCCAACTGCTGGGATCATCCTGGGACCCCTTCTGTGCTGTCAGTAACCCTCCTGGAGCTGACCCCCTGCCAGAGGCTCCTTCCAGAATCCCAAGCCTCTCACACTAACCTTGGCTCCTCCCACATGCCCCAAGCTCCTCCCAGAGTCAGCTGTTCAGACATCGCCATAGTAACATCAAATGGCCTGTGAGCCATCGCTAGTCTTCAGAGTTAATGGGGCAGCATTTCAGTCCTTCCACCCATCAGCTACTGTGCCCCTTTCCTGGTGAGGGCCCCACCCCAAGTCCCCCTGCAGCTGACCCTTTGTGGGAGACATATGGGTCCAACCCCACCCCCAGGTGTTCCCTATGGTCCATGAGTCTGATACCGGGCGGGGGGGGGGCACCATGCTGGCTCGCCTGTAGGGCTGATTCGGGGGGCACTGGCTGGTTGACCTGTGGGGTCTGATCTGGGGGGTCACTGGCTGTCCCATGGGTCTGATGTGAGGGGGCATCAGACCAGCTGACCCCTGGGTTTGATGTGGGGAGCACTGGCTGGATAGCCATGCTGCCGGGTGACTAATCCATCCGGGTTGTCCATTCCCGGGGTGTAACGTGAGACACATGCTGGGGTGGGAGCATCGACTCCGTGCATAGCCCCGGCCCCGACCGACCTCTGCTTGGCATGGCCCTTAGCCGGAGAGCAGGGTAGGGGGCTCATGGTTAGTACATTTCCTTAGACTCTTTCCTCTAGAGTTTTTCCCCAGCTGCCCCGCCACAGAAGTGGCTGCATCTCAGCACCAGGGCAGCCCTCCCTGTGCAGCGTTATGTGTGGCTGTTCCCCAGCTGCCCTGCCCCAGAGGTGACTGCATCCCAGAACCAGGGCAACCCTCCTTGTGTACCTGATCTGGTGTTTCAGGCTGTGGTGTCCTTTCCCCTCTGTGCAGCGGCCCCACCATGGATCGGATGAAGAAGATCAAGAGGCAGCTCTCAATGACCTTGCGGGGGAGCCGGACGGCCGAGAAGAACCTCAATGAGCAGATCAACATCGAGGAGAACAACAGCAGTGACACCGGTGAGCCCCTCCCCCAGCCGGGCCCGCTGCGGATCCTGGTGCCCGGGGCAGCTCCGCCCACTCCGGTGCCTTGCCATGAGACCTTTCTGTGCTGGGTGTGGACGAGATCCGGACTGAGACCTTCCCTTTAAGCTGGCTCTTGCTGTGAGAGCACCTTTAAGACATTTGAGGGGCCTGGAGGCATTAACCGCCCCTTTAAGGTGTTCCACTTACAAGACGGTGCCTTAAAGGGGTCTGTGCACAAGGCCACCCCTTTAAGGCTTTCTGCAGGCATAACCGCCCCTTTAAGGTGTTACTTGAGCATGGTTGTCTTTTTAACATTCCCTGTGGGTGTTATGGCCCTTTTAAGACGTCCCTTGGTGTGATGGACTCCTAAAAGGTCCGGGGATGTGGCTGCCCCTTTAAGACCTCCCTGGCTGTGCCTATGTGGTGGTCTCTGGGCATGGCCGTCCCTTTAAAGGCTGCCTCCTCTTCCCTCCTCACCCCACCCTCTCCATTGCTGGTGGCCCAATTGGGAACCAGCCTAGGCAGCGATTGGGTGGGCTCCATAGAGGTGGCCAATGGCCAGGTGGAATATACCATCCCACTTTTGCTGTAGGGGTGTGACAGTCGGGTCTCACATCCATTGGACCTGACCAAAGCCCCAAATGGGGGTGTTTGAGCCAGGTTGGGCAGGGCTGTGGGCCCGGACTCCTCAGTTCTCTCCCTGGCTCTGGGAGGGGAGTGGGGTCTGTTGGTTAGAGCAGGGCGGGCTGGGAGCCAGGATGCTGGGGGCATTACTGATGCTTTGAAGGGTTAATTGGGAGGTCGGGATTAGGATGGGGGCTGAGTTCAGGAATGGGGATGGTTGGACCCCAGTGCTCTGGCTTGATGTGTGGGGGTGTCCATGGCTCCCCCACGGGTACGTCCCCCCCGGCTGGTCTCTCCCGGATTTTGTTTCTGTTCTGTTGTATTTTTGTTTCTTCATTTTCTTTTTCTTTTCTTTTTTGTCTGTGTTTAATTTCTGCCCCCCCACCTGCCCTGTCCTCCTCCCTTCCGGCTGTGTGACCTCTGTGACCTGGACCCCCCACGCACCCCTTTCCCTCTGGCTCTGTAACCCCCCGCATCTGCCCCCCCCTCCTCTGGGCTGCATGATTCCCCCACATCTACCCCCCCACCTTCTCTGGTTGTTTGATCCCCTCCCCCTATCCTCCCACCCCCCTGAGCTGTGCCGCCCCCCCATCTACTCCCCTCTCTATATGGTCCCCCAACCCAACCCCCACATCCTCTCCCCTGGCTCTGTGACTGCCCCCCTCCCCCAATCTTTCTCTTCTTGTGGGCTGGGCTCCCCTGCGCCCCATGTCTCGTGCCCCCCAGGCCTGGCGGGGAAGAGCGGGCGTCCCTGGGGCGCCTCGCGCAGCGTCTATTCCTTCCTGCAGCGCCGGCCGCGCCCGGGCGTGACCCGCAGCCTGAGCGCCCACCTCGCCCGTGCCAGCCGACTAGGTGACTATGGAGGGGCAGCGCAGACCCCAGGGAGCCCCCTGAGCCAGTCAGCTCCCCTTCTGTGGAGCCGATCACCGCTCGGAAAGAGGAATGGGGGCTAGTGAGTTAGAGTGTGGAGGGGGCTGTGAGCCAGGACTCCTGGGTTCTCTCCCTGTCTCTGGGTGGGCAGTGGGGTCTAGTGGTCAGAGCGGGGGGAACTCGTGAGCTGTAGTGCTGACGGAGTGGGAGGGTAACCAGCCCCTCCCCCTTTCAGTGGCTGTGGTTTATGTTTTATTATGTGGGCAGCTGAGCCGGGCTGGCAGGACGCGGGGGCAGCGGGTGAGCGGCGGGGGAGCCCTGGGGGGTCGCTCTCAGAGTTCCAGACGCTTTCAGGGTGTGCTGGCCACTGCACGCTGAGCCCGCCTGGGTTTGCTGCCTCTGGCTGCCTGGCAGTGTTGGGGGAGGTGGGGGCCTCCAGCAGGGGGCGCTGTGGCGAGGGCTGGCGGGGGGAGTGCTGTGTGTGTTGATGCTGGCTGGGGTGCTGGCAGTGCAGTGTCTCCAGCAGGGGGCGCTGTGGGGTCTCTGGCAGGGGGTTCTGTGGGGGGGGCCAGTTGGGGGGTCTCTGGCAGGGGGAGCTGTGGGGGGGCCGGCTGGAGGTCTCCGTCGTCCCGGTAACTCCCCCTCTGCTCTGCCTCCCGCCCGCCCCCAGAGATGGTGCAGGAGGACGTGAAGATGGGCTCCGACGGGGAGAGCGACCAGGCGTCCGGCACCTCGTCCGACGAGGTCCAGTCCCCCGTGCGGGTCCGCATGCGCCACAGCTCGGCCCGCAAGATCTCCTCTGAGGTGGGGGGGGCGGCCGGGCTCCGAGGGGACTGGGGCGAGATCCTGGGGGAGGGTGGCAGGAGGGTTGGGGGGATGGTGGGGAGAGGGGGTCAGGGATCCAGGGGTGGGTGGAGGTGATATGCGGGGGGAGGATGAGGGCTGTGGAGGGAAGAGGTCGCAGGGGGTCACCGACCGCAGGGCGGGGGGGGTGGTCGCTGATTGTGCCCGTGACCCCCATCCCTGCACCCCCCAGGACATTAACAAGCGGCTCTCGCTGCCGGCCGACATCCGCCTGCCCGAGGGCTGCCTGGAGAAGCTGGCACTGAACAGCCCCTTGTTCGACCAGCCCCTCAGCCGGCGGCTGCGCCGTGTCTCGCTGGTGAGAGCCCGCCCCCCGCATGTCCTCCGGTGCCCCCCGCGTGTCCCCCGGCCAGCCCCATGGTGCCCCCATCCTGCCCCCCAGTCCCCCACCCCCAGTGTTCCCTCGCCGGCTGCCTGCTCTACGGTGCCCCCTGGCTGCCCCACAGCTGGCCCCCTGCCCCACGGCCCCCCCATTCCCCCCCTGCTGGGAGCCAGCCCTCCCCGGCAGGCGTCTCACGGCTGGTCTCTTGCCTGCAGTCGGAGATCGGCTTCGGGAAGCTGGAAACCTACGTGAAGCTGGACAAGCTGGGAGAGGTGGGAGCTGGGCCCCGGGGGTGGGTGGGTGGGGTTCTGTCTCAGGAATCCTGACCCTAATGCCGCCCCACCCCGGATCTGAGCCAGGGGATGAGATTTGGCAGGGGAGGGGGAAAGTGACTGGGGGCGGGAGGGGCCAGGAGCTGGGCCATGGGGCTGGGGAGAGGATGGGGGATGGGACTGTGGGGTGAGGGGGATGGGACTGTGGGGTGAGGGGGAAGGGCTGGGGGGTGAGGGGGAAGAGATCAGGGGGCTGGACTGGGGGCCATGGGCCAGGGAAGGAGGGCAAGTGGCTGGTTAGGGGATGGGGCAGGAGGGGCCCCCCAGCTGTGACCTCCAGTTCTGTCCCCCCCCCCCCCTTCACTGCCCCACAGGGGACGTACGCCACTGTCTACAAGGGCAAGAGCAAACTGACCGACAACCTGGTGGCGCTGAAGGAAATCCGCCTGGAGCACGAGGAGGGGGCGCCCTGCACGGCAATCCGCGAAGGTACCTGCTCGAGGGGCGGGCTGGGGGACAAGCCAGAGGGCAGGCAGGGGAACAGGCTGTGGGGGTGCTGTCACGGAGTCCCTGGGGCGATGCACTGGAACTGCTCCCTACGAAGCCAGGCGAGACTCGGGGGGACCCTTCTCTCTTGGAGCTACTGTCCCCAGGGCACAAAGCTTATGCAGCTTCCACCTTCCTGGGGCTGACTCCGGAGCATTCAGCCTCCCCTGCCTCACTGTGTGCTTCCCGCAGCGAGTCCGCATGGGGCGGGGTCCTGGGGGAGCCAGAGGGTCCTGCCCCCCAACTCCACAGTCGGATGGGACTCTCAGCCAGTGGGGAAAACAGAAGGTTTATTAGCTGACAGGAACATGGTCTAAACCAGAGCTTGTAGGTACAGAGACCAGGACCCCTCAGTCAGGTCCGTCTTGGGGCCAGGGCAGTCAGACCCCGGGTCTGGGCCTCCCTCTCTTCCCCCCACAGCCAGCTCCAAAACTGAAACCCTCCAGCCCTTCCTCTGGCCTTTGCCTCTTTCCCCGGGCCAGGAGGCCACCTAATCTCTTTGTTCTCCAACCCCCTCAGTTGGCACCTTGCAGGGGGGGCCCAGGCCATCAAGAGACAGGGTGTCGGCCATTCTCTGTGCAGATCCCATCACACTGGCCCTCTAGGGCTCTGCAACAGTCGCACCCACTTATCCCCCCACCTAGATACTTAAGAACTGCCTAGGGGAAACTGAGGAACCCACACCATATTCAGAGAGAACATTAAGAACAGTCCCACTTCGTCACAGGTGTCGGGGGAGTAGGCTGTGGGGGTGCCAGGGGGGCAGGCTGGGAGGTGGGCCGGAGGTGCTGGGGGACACCGGGGGGAACAGGCTGGGGGGTGTTCTAGGGGGCAGGCTGCGTATACTGGGGGACAGGTTGTTAGGCGGGCTGGAGGGACCAGGAACCAGGAGGTGGGCCGGGGAGTGAACCGGAGATACTGGGTGGCAGGCTGGGGAGCAGGCTAGGGGTGCCGGGGGGAGCAGGCTAGGGGTGCCGGGGGGAGCAGGCTAGGGGGCTGTGGGGCTGAGATTCACTCGACCTGCCCCTCCCCCCCCCCCCCACCTCCCAGTGTCCCTGCTGAAGGACCTGAAACACGCCAACATTGTCACCCTGCACGACATCATCCACACGGAGAAGTCGCTGACCCTGGTCTTCGAGTACCTGGTGAGTGGGGGGCTGGGGGCGGCTCGGGGGGACCCCGGCGTCCGAGCGGCATTAACCCTGCCCTGCTCCTGCAGGACAAGGACCTGAAGCAGTACCTGGACGACTGCGGCAACCTCATCAACATGCACAATGTCAAGGTAAGTGTGGGGAGGACGGGGAGGCTCCTGGGGCCCACCAGGGCCAGGCTGATGGCGTCTCTCCGTCCCCCCCAGCTCTTCCTCTTCCAGCTACTGCGGGGCCTGGCGTACTGCCACCGCCAGAAGGTGCTGCACCGCGACCTCAAACCCCAGAACCTGCTCATCAACGAGCGGGGCGAGCTCAAGCTGGCCGACTTCGGTGAGCCCCAGAGCCCCCCTGAACCCCCAACCACCCTCAAACCCCCACCCCGCCCCCCAGAACCTGCTCATCAGCGAGCGGGGCGAGCTCAAGCTGACCGACTTCGGTGAGCCCCCTAGCCCCCCCCCCCCCCCCCCCCCCGAACCTGCTCAGCAACGAGTGTGGTGAGTTTAAGCTGGCCAATTTCTGCGAGCCCCTGAACCCCCAGACCCCCCTGACTGGCCCCCAGCCCTCCAGTGCCAGCCCACTCTCTCTATGCCAGGTCTGGCACGGGCCAAGTCCATCCCCACCAAGACGTACTCCAACGAAGTGGTGACGCTCTGGTACCGGCCCCCCGACATCCTGCTGGGCTCCACCGAGTACTCCACGCAGATCGACATGTGGTGAGCCAGGGGGTGCCATGGTGGCTGGTGCCACGCTTGCCTGGCCTGGGACCCTCCTCCTGCCCCACCTGCTGCTCCCCTCCTGCCCCTGCTCCTCCTACCCACCCCACCCTAACCCCGCTTCTCCTCCCACCCCATACCAGTCCCCAGCCCCCTTCTGCTCCCCCTCCTGCCCCTCCCCCCTTTCAGGACCACCTTCCTCTCCTCCTGCTCCCAGTCCAGCTCCCCTATCCGGGCCTGGCCTCTTCTTCCCTCCCCCCCCCCCCACTCTCTAACCTTGTGGGGACCCCTTGGATACCACACCCGAAATGCTGCCCCCTCCCCCAGGAGCTCCCCATCCCCCACGCAGTCCCCAGCTCCCCACCCCACTCTGTCCAGTGGGGCCTGCTCAGTGACACTGACACCCCCCCCCCCGCCCTTCTGGTGCTTTAGACCAGCCCGGGGGGGGCCACGCCAGCCCTGGTGGGGGGCAGGTCCCCTCCTGCAGCCCAGGTGGTTTTGCTGTCAGTAGCGCTGGGGTGGGGGTGCCGTGCCTCTGAGCACCCACGGGAACTGGGTGGGGGCTGTGCCAGGGAGACCCCCCCCACCAAATTCTGGGTGCCCTGAACCCAGCGCCTCTTCCCCCAGGGGCGTGGGCTGCATATTCTACGAGATGTCCACGGGCCGCCCGCTCTTCCCCGGCTCCACCGTGGAGGAGCAACTGCACTTCATCTTCCGCATCCTTGGTGAGAGGGGGCGCTCGGCGGGGCTCAGCGGGGGCTATTGGGGCGCTCGGGGGGTGCTGTGCTGCAGGGAGCATGGTCGGAGGGTGCCATGCTACAGGGGGTGTCGTGCTGCGGGCGGGGGGGCGCGTGTGTTGCAGAGTCATGGGGGGCTGTGCTCTGGAACAGGATTTTGGGGGACCTCCTGTCTCGGAGCAGACTGTCGCCCGGGCAAGACGCTGCCCCAGCTTCCTCCTTCCTGGGGCTGACCCCGGAGCATTCAGCGTCCCCGTGCGCTTCCTGCAGCGATTCCTCCCCGGGTCAGGCTCCTGCCCCCCGACTCTGCAGCCAGCTATGACTGTCAGCCAGCCGGGAACACAGAAGGTTTATTAGAGGACAGGAACACGGCGTAGAACGGAGCTTGTTAACCTAGAAATCAGAGACTTTCAGCCAAGTCCATCTTGGGGAGTCCTGGGCCAGACACCCTGGACTCCCCGCCTCTTCCAGTCCCCCCAAGCAGACTGCCCAGCTGCCAGGCACCCCACCTCAGACAGCCCCATTGCTTCTCCTTGTCTTTGTCTCGCTTCCCGGCAAAGAGTCACCTGGTTGCATCCCCCGCCTGGGTCTCCGGTTACGAAGGGCATGGGCCATCGCCTACCTGCAGGCAGCTGGAGCCACCTCACCTGCCCCCCAAGGGTCTCGGCCAAAGTCACACACCCCTATTCCCACCACTTAGGCATTGGAGCAACACACAGGGAAACTGAGGCACACACAGTATTCATACAAAACAATAAAACTCACAGAGGCTCACACACAACATAACAAGGGAAAATCCCCACATCATCCTCACTTCAGGAGGTGGGCGGGGGCTCAGCAGGGATCACCGTGCTGCAAGGGGAGGGTGGGGGGGCTCAGCAGGGGGTGCTGTGCTGCAGAGGGTGGGCGGGGGGCTCCACGGGGCCCTGTCGTATTCTCACCCTATCCCCTCTGCCCTCCACCCAGGGACCCCCAATGAGGAGACGTGGCCGGGAATCCTGTCCAACGAGGAGTTCCGATCCTACAACTACCCCAAGTACCGGCCCGAGGCCCTGCTCAATCATGCGCCCAGGTCAGCCCTGGGGCTGCTGCATGCGGGGAGTCCCGGGGGCTGCGAGGGGAGGGCCGGGGGGCTGGATCCTCCTGGGGCCTGTGGGGGGAGGACCAGGGGGGTAGGATCTCCCTGTGGGCTGCGGGGGTGTGTGTGTAAATCCCCCTGTGGTTTTATGGGGTCTCCTTTTGGGCTGATATTTCCCATGTGCCCCGTGTAGGCTGGACAGTGATGGAGCCGACCTGCTGGGCAAACTGCTGCAGGTGAGAGACGGGGGGTCGGAGGGGCTGGGTTACCTTGGCTTGTAGCGTGGGATCGGGGGTGGGGGATTTGGGGGTGACGGGGGTGCTGGTGTGTCTGCCCCCTGGGGCGTGTCCAGACCTCTGACCACCCCCCCCCCCGGGGGGGGCATGTCTCGGCAGTTCGAGGGGCGGAAGCGGATGTCAGCGGCCGAGGCCATGGGGCATCTCTTCTTCCACTGCCTGGGCGAGCGCGTCACCAAGCTCCCGGACAGTGAGTGATCCGTGGGGGGGGCTTGGCGCAGGTCGGGGTGCTGGAGGTTGTGCTGAGTCGGGGGGGGGGGCTCGGGGCAGGTTGGGGTGCCGGAGGTGGAGGGGGGGGCTGAGTCAGGCGGGGCCGGGGGGCTCGGGGCAGGTCGGGGTGCTGGAGATGGCAGGGGGGCTGAGTGGGGCAGGGCCGGGGGGCTTGGGGCAGGGCCAGGGGGCTCGGGGCAGGTCGGGGTGCTGGAGGTGGTGCTGAGTCGGGGAGGGGCCGGGGGGCTTGGGGCAGGTTGGGGTGCTGGAGGTGGCAGGGGGGCTGAGTGGGGCAGGGCCGGGGGGCTTGGGGCAGGTCGGGGTGCTGGAGGTGGCGGGGGGGCTGAGTCGGGTGGGGCCGGGGGGCTTGGGGCAGGTTGGGGTGCTGGAGGTGGAGGGCGGGGGCTGAGTTGGGCAGGGCCGGGGGGCTTGGGGCAGGTTGGGGTGCTGGAGGTGGAGGGCGGGGGCTGAGTGGGGCGGGGCGGGGGGCTTGGGGCAGGTCGGGGTGCTGGAGGTGGCAGGGGGGCTGAGTTGGGCGGGGCCGGGGGGCTTGGGGCAGGTTGGGGTGCTGGAGGTGGAGGGCGGGGGCTGAGTTGGGCAGGGCCGGGGGGCTCAGGGCAGGTTGGGGTGCTGGAGGTGGCGCTGAGTCGGGTGGGGCCGGGGGGCTCAGGGCAGGTCGGGGTGCTGGAGGTGGCGGGGGGGCTGAGTCGGGTGGGGCCGGGGGGCTCGGGGCAGGTTGGGGTGCTGGAGGTGGCAGGGGGGCTGAGTGGGGCAGGGCCGGGGGGCTCGTGGCAGGTCGGGGTGCTGGAGGTGGCGGGGGGGCTGAGTCGGGTGGGGCCGGGGGGCTTGGGGCAGGTTGGGGTGCTGGAGGTGGAGGGCGGGGGCTGAGTTGGGCGGGGCCGGGGGGCTCAGGGCAGGTCGGGGTGCTGGAGGTGGCGGGGGGGCTGAGTCGGGTGGGGCCGGGGGGCTTGGGGCAGGTTGGGGTGCTGGAGGTGGAGGGCGGGGGCTGAGTTGGGCAGGGCCGGGGGGCTCAGGGCAGGTCGGGGTGCTGGAGGTGGCAGGGGGGCTGAGTCGGGTGGCGCTAAGATGGGCAAAGAGGAACATTATGAGTTGGGTGGGGGCTGGTTTGGGGGTGTACAGACTCGGGCGGAGCTGAGGGAATTCAGAGTGGGGGGCAGGGCTGTGGGGAGCTGTAACTGCCCCCTGTGATCCCTCTGCCACCGCCCCCTCTCCGTGTCTCCGCAGCCACGTCCATATTTGCACTAAAGGAGATTCAGCTACAGAAGGAGACGGGGCTGCGCTCAGCTTCCCTGCCTGACTCAGGTGAGACATGGCCCCCCAGCCCCCGCTGTCGCCCCCCCAACAATGCCCTGATCCAACCGCAGCTCCTCCCTGCCCCATTCAGGTGAGACATGGCCCCCTGCGGCCCCCAGCCCCGCACTGACCCACTCACAGCCCCTCCCTGCCCAACACAGGTGAGACATGGCCCCCCAGCCTCCCCTGCAGTCCCCAACCCACCCACAGCCCCTCCTTGCCTGACTAAGGTGAGACATGGCTCCCCACATCCCCCCCCACAGCCCCCTGACCCACCTACAGGCCCTCCCTGCCCGAGTCAGGTGAGACATGGCCCCCCCCGCAGCCTCCCCAACACCCCTCTGACCCACCCACAGCCCCTTCCTGTCTGACTGAGGGGGGACCCCGCCCACAACTCCCCCTGCTGACCCCTCTGCCCACACAGACATGCTCCCCAAGCCCTCTTCCCCCCTGCCCTGACTTAACGTGCCCTCCAGCACCTGACTGCTGACACTGGTCTGTTCTGGGGGGCAGCTAATTCATCTCTGACCTACCCCCAGCTGGGACCCCCCATCAGGGGGGAGAGGGGACCACCTGCCGCAGCCCTGCTAGGGCCCTTCCTGCTCAGGATGGGGGTGAAGACTCCCCCCCCGGCCCTGCTCCCCCAGGCCCCGGCTGCGCAGTGAACACTCTCTCCTCTCCCGCAGGGGGTGCCGCCTTCCGGGTAGTGGACACTGAATTTTAGCCTTCGGGTCAGGTACTTCCCCCCCACATCCCCCCTCCCATGGCCCCCCCAGCTCTCAGCATGGCCCCCCATCACCGCCACCCCCCTCAAGGTTCCTCATCCGGACCTCCTCCCCCAGCTGGGAGCACATGGGGCACCCTGCTCCTTATCACCCCCAATACACACCCGCCCCACGGGCACTGTATTGGCTGTAGCAGGATGGGCGGCATGGGGGGCATAGGCTGGGGGTGGATGGGGGGCAGTGTGGGGGGAATCCCAGCAGCGGTGGGGAGGCCACTGTCTCTCTTTAATCCTTTTGCTCCCCCCCACAGTGAACGGGCAGAACCGACGGCCCAGCTTATTGTTGTGACCCTGCCGAGCCACAGTGACGTGGGAGGGGCAGGGGCTGGCCTGACGTAAACCCGCCCCCCCGCCCCCAGCTGGGACTCTGCCCCTTTGGGTTGGACGCCGCCTTCGGGGATGGGACTCAGGCCGTGCCCTGGGGCTGGAGGGGCCCGATCCCCTTCTGGGGGGGGTGGCGCCGGCTGGACGGCAGATGCCCCCCCCATGTTGTTTAAGTTTTATTTTTTCAAGGCAATATTATAAATATAGAGAAATAATCTATAGCCCCCCCCCCTCGCCGGGAGGGATGGGCATGGGGGGGGCAGCCCCCCGGAGTTATGTTTCCATGGAGATGTTTGATTCTGCCCCCTCTGTGGGGGAGGGGGCCACAACCCCTTCTGTACCCCCCAGGTTGCCTGGTGGGGGGGTTAATCCAGGGGGTTATATTCTGTCACTCGCCCCCACCCTAAATCCTCCTCTCCTGCCACCCAACACCCGCTGAGCTGTGGGGACAGAAGTCTTCCAGATATGGTGGGACTGGGGGGTGGCTGCTGTTGCAGACGTGTGAATGGGCGGGGGGGTGTACCCCAGATGTGGTAGGTCCCTTTGCAGCAGTGTGTGTGGGGTGCCCGACAGTCTGCAACCCCTCCGCATTCGAGTGATGTGTCCCTGGGGAGTCCCCTTCCCTCCCCAAACCCCAGCATGTCCCCTTCCTGCAGGGCTTAGCTCCGCCCCCACGTCCTGCTGGGTCGGCATGTGGGGTGAACACTGGCTGACGCCAGTGAGTTCAGTGGGGCGGCTGCCAGCTCCCCTTCCCCACTTAGTACTCAGGGCTCACGTGGGGCCAGCTGCACCTTTCTCCCAGTCCTTACTTTTGGTACTTGGCCCTTAGTCTGCCCCTATTCCCCTGTTACTCAGCTACTACTCCCATGTTACTCAGTCCTTAGTCTAGCCCTGTTTCTGTGTTACTCAGCCCTTACTCCTACAGTACTTGGCCCTTACTCTGTCCCTATTTCCATGTTACTCAGCCCTTACTCTGACCCTACTTCCATCTTACTCAGCTCCTACTCTCAAGTTGCTCAGCCCTTACTCTGCCCCACTCATGTTACTCTACCCCTATTCTCATGACACTCTCCTCCAACTCCCATGTAACTCTTCCCCACTCCCATGTTACTCAGTCCCTTACTCAGGTCCTACTCACACAATACTGTGTATACTCCCATATTACTCAGCCCTTACTTTACCCCTACTCAGATGATACTTAACCTCATTCAGTCCTTACACAAATGTTACTTGGCCCCTACTCACATCTTGTTCAGCTCTTACTTGGCCCCTACTCAACCCCTAGTCAAATCTTACACAGTCCCTTGGTGCCTTATTTGGCTCCTATTCAAATGTTACTCAGCTCTCACTCAACCACTCCTGAGATCTTACTCGGTTCCCTCCTCAGCTGTTACACAAGTAAAAGCTGTAGTCAGCCCCTAGGATGCTCCTGGCTCAGCCCCTCCTCAGTCACTTCCCAGACTCTCTGCTCAGTCCTTGCTCCCGTCCTTAGTCAGTACTTAGTCCTTATTCAGGTGTTACTCCACATCCTCTCACTCCTAACTCAGCCCCTACTCGACTGTTACTCTCTACTCAGTGCTTATTCCATGCTCAGGTGTTACTTGGCCTGTTCTGCCTTCCCTCGAACATTATTCTGTGGTTACTGAGGTCCACTCACCTGTTACTCCAGTCCTTGTTCAAACCTGACAGTCTTTATTCAGACATTACTCCATCCTTACTTGAGCTTTACTCTGTCCTGAGCTGGTTGCTCACACATTACTTGGTCCTTACTCCATAAATCCAGAAGGGGGTCCGAGTATCATGGGGTGATCTGAAGTAACAGAAATGAAATTCACTAGGCCACAGCGAGGGGGAGTAGGAAGAATTTTGACCTGGGCATGCAGGCCGCTCCCAGGGTGACGCTGAACCCCCAGGGTACCACAGCCGTGAAAATGAGGAATTTCCATCGCAGACAGAGCCTGGGCCCAGCGCTGGCCACCTGTGTTGTAGACCAGGCAGGCTGAGGTGGGCCCCCCGGTCTCTCCGTAAATCCATGGGGAGGACAAGGAGGGGCTGGAGCAGCAGTGAGGGGCAGACACCCTGGCTAGTGGGATGCTCTTGCTGACTCAGGACAGGATGCGCCTGAGCTCCCGGGGTAGCAACACTAGCTGCGACTGGAACTACTGGCCCGGGCAGCCCATCCAGTCCTAGGCGTTTACTCGTATGATACACGGCCAGCCCCTACTTGATCTGGTTTTAGTTTTTACCCAGTCTTCAGTCCAATGTTACTCTGGCCAGACATGTTACTCAGTCACTGCTCTGGATTTACTCCATCCCTACTCCTGTTACCCTGCCGGTACTCAGCTGTGAGTCCCTACCCAGCCCTTCTCAGTCTTAGCCTAGATATTGCTCTGTCTTTACTCAAATGCTGCTCCGCCCCGATAAGTCTTATCTTAGATGTTACAGCCCTAATGCAACTGTTACTTGGTCCTTCCCCAAACAGTACTCCATCCTTACAGTCCCAATTTAGTTGTTGTTTAGTCCTTACTCAGAGTAATCTGACCGTACTAAAATGTTACTACCACCTTACTCAAACACTACTTGGTCCGTACTGAAACACTACTCCATTGTTTCTCAAATGTTACTCAGTCCCTAGACAGTCTTACCCTTAGATATTACTTATTTTTACTCAAAAGTTATTAAATCCTTACTCAGACCTGAATCAAATGTTACTTGGTCCACACCTAGCCCTTACTTTGGCTTAGTTGATTTGCTACTCCTTCCTTACTCACATGTTACTCGGTCCCTTTCCAGCACCTGCTCAGTTGTGGATACTCAGTCCTTAATCAAACACTACTCAGCTACTACTCTGTCCTTACTCGTTACTCAGGCAAATCCCTCCTTGTCCCTGCTCTAGTCCAGCACTGCTCAGGATTGGATCCTGCATCCCCTTCCAGCTCCATCCTGCAGCCCCCTGCCCCGTACTCCTTGATGGACCCCGGCCAGGCTGTCCCGCCCAGAGGGCTCTGTGTGCTCCTGGCTCCCCCTAGTGGCTAGGAAGGATCAACTGCAGTTGGAAGGGCCAAGCCTTTAACTCAGGGGTAAAGGCCGGGGGTTGGAACCCTGCTGTGGGAGTGTCAGTTTAAAGGCGGACCCTATATCCCCCAGGCAGTGCGCCCCCTCCATCTCTCTCTATATTGTGTGTGTGTATATATGTACATATCTAGCCTTTTTTATATGCAGCATGTAATGCTTGTGGGATGGAATGTCTTTCCTTGGAAGAGCCATACCCATAGTAATAAAAATGACAATACCCCCCCCAGCTGAGCTGCAGCCACCTCTGGGGCGGGGCAGCGGGGAACGGCCTCCCGTAATGCTGCATGAGGAAGGCTCGGCCGGCGCTGAGATGTAGCCAGCTCTCCTCGTGGATCACAATGGTCCCCCCCCATTCCCCTGTTCCCCCCTCTGCCCCCCTGCTCTGACCCATAAGACTGAAGGTGTCGAAGTGAGAGTCCCTGGGCGGGGTGGTGTCTGTTTTCTCTTTCTCTGCTGGGCACCTGGCAGGACTGGGGCCTGGGGAGTGTCAGCGAGATGCTGTGGTAGGGGCGGTGCCAGTGGGGTGGGTCAGTGGGTGGGTTTGGTCTGGGATCCATTCCTGGCAGGTGGTGGGTTTTACTGGGGGGAACTGGATCCCTGTGCACAGAAGAGGGAGGGATCTCAGCTGTGAACCCTGCATGGAGGAGGAATCCCACATCAGATCCCTTCATGAGTAGGAGGGTGGGATCCTGGACTGGAGATGAGGGGGCAGGGCTAAGACCAGATCCCTGGTGGGGAGGAGGGAGGGATCCTAGAGTTGGATCCCTGTGTGCAGAGGAAGGTGATCCCATAATGGATCCATATAGGTGGAGGAAAGAGGGATCTTGGAGAGTAGGGGATCTCAGAGGATCCCTGGGCAGGGAGGAGGAGGTTGCCAGAGTAGATCTGTGCATGGAAAGGGGGACGCTGGACTGGATTTCCATGCCTGGGGGGCCCTGCAGTGGTCCAGAGTGGATTCAGTAGGGACAGAGCCCCCTCCCCTGCCAGCTGTGTCCTCCCCAGCCCTGTAGATGGAGGTGGAGTCTCTGTGACAGGGGGGTTTGGCTCAGCAGGCAAAGGGTTAACCTGCCTATACATATCAATGTTTGAGGGGGGAGGGCTGTATCTGAGCTGCGTGGGAGACGGAGCCTCCCTCGTTTTTTGTCTGGGGTGAGAGACTGTTCTGCACTCAATGTATGGAAATTATTAAAGTCTCCATGGAACCCAGGCGTCCTGCGTCTTCATTCACCCTGCAGATGGGGGGAGTGGATGGTGGATCCTAACTATGGACCCACCCCCCACTTGCTGAATCCAAGCTGTGGGTCGCCTGCCTTGGGATCAGACCCACGGGCCCATGCAGCTCAGTAGCTCCTCAGGCCCCCCATCAGAGCCATAGGCCCATCGAGCTTGATATCCTGTGGCCCAGGCCCACACCTGTGAGCCCATGGGTTATGTGCTTTGCTGGAAGTTATTAAAAACCCAGGTGGCAGAATAGAACCCAGGTGTCTGGCTCCTTCTCCCGTGCTCTAACCACTAGACCCCACGCCCCTCTGCCAGAGCCAGAGAGAGAACCCAGGAGTGCCGGCTCCCAGCCCCCTGCTCTAACCACTAGACCCCACTCCCCTCCCAGAGCTGGGGAGAGAACCCAGGTGTCCGGGCTCCGAGCCCCCCCACCCCGCTTTAACCCGCCAGACCTGTGACCCATGTGGTCTGTTTTATGCCACACCAAACATGGCGTCTCTGCCGGCGACTTTTGCCACCACCAAGATGGCGGTGCAGGGGGCTCCGGCTTTCTGGGGAAGGCGTGCTCCGCTCCCGCCTGCCGCTCTCGACGTGGCGGTGCATCACACTCAGTATGGCCGACTGGGCCTTACCATGCGGTGCCACACTCAAAATGGCGGATTAAAAGCTACGAGGGTCCCTTCCCTTTTAGCCGCTTCCAAGATGGCGGATCCTGGGCCCTTGCCCGTGCGCCGCACCCAAGATGGCGCCGGCCGGAAGCAGGTGAGCGAGGCCTCAGGGGGCGGTGACGGCGCAGGGAAGGGGGAGGGTCCCCAGCGTCGCCGCTTCCTGTTTCCGGTCGGGCCGGCGGGTGGGGGCGGGGCGCGGGCCATGGCGGCGGCAGGGGGGGTGCCGGGACTCGAGGCCCAGCGGCGCGAGGTGGAGGCGGCGGAGCAGCGCGGCCTGCGGGCGGGGGAGCGATGGTGAGGGGCGGGGCCAGGGGTGCTGTGGGGAGGGGGGCTAGTAGCAGGGGAGGGGGGCTAGTGACAGGGGGAGGAGCCTGGGAGGGGGTGGCTGTGAGGAGGGGGGCTAGTGGCGGAGGAAGGGCTTGTGGGGGTGGGGAGGGGGGCTAGTGACAGGGGAGGGGGAAAGAGAAGGGAGCGGGGGAGGAGCCGGGGAGGGGGGCTAGTGGCGGGGGAGGGGCCTGTGGGGGTGGGGAGGGGGGCTAGTGGCGGGGAAGGGGGGCTAGTGACAGGGGGAGGAGCCTGGGAGGGGGTGGCTGTGAGGAGGGGGGCTAGTGGCGGGGGAGGGGCCTGTGGGGGTGGGGAGGGGGGCTAGTGGCGGGGGAGGGGGGCTAGTGACAGGGGGAGGAGCCTGGGAGGGGGTGGCTGTGAGGAGGGGGGCTAGTGGCGGAGGAAGGGCCTGTGGGGGTGGGGAGGGGGGCTAGTGACAGGGGAGGGGGAAAGAGAAGGGAGCGGGGGAGGAGCCGGGGAGGGGGGCTAGTGGCGGGGAAGGGGGGCTAGTGACAGGGGGAGGAGCCTGGGAGGGGGTGGCTGTGGGGAGGGGGGCTAGTGGCGGGGGAGGGGGAAAGAGAAGGGAGTAGGGGAGGAGCGGGCGGGAAGGGGGTGATGGTGGGGAGCGGTTGGAGGAGGCCCCGGGGGGACCCGGCTGTGGAAGGGAGGAGTTAGGGTGGGGAGGAGGCTGGTGAGTCCTGGATTCTGTCTGTTTGGGCGGGGGGGTGGGAGAAGGGGCTGCCATGGGGGGGAGGTTGGGTTTGGGGACTTGCCCCCATGGCCACCATAATGGTCCTTCCACCCTTGGGAAGGACCAGAGATGGGGGGAGGGGGAAGATGCCAGCTTACCTGAGATGCTTGTGGGTTCTCTGACCCCTATATCCCCCAGAGAATCCCCCAAGCCTACTATCACTGGGATCCCCTATCCTTATGCCCCGAGGAAGCTGGCTGCCCGCTGCCTCCCGCCTTGACCCCACTGGTTACCCCAGCCAGTGGCTGACCAGCCTCCTGGCCCCTTTTCGGCCGTGGGGCTCGTCCCACAGGGTCAGGTGTGGACCCCAGCGTCGTGGGCAAACCCCAGCTCCGCTCGCACCCTCCCTCCCCCAGAAGGTTACAGTTGAGGCCAGTTAATTGTCCAGCTCACGGTTCAGAGCGGTCCCACAGCCTTGCTGTGTGGTGTTCTCCAGTTGCCCCACCCTCGAGGTGGCTGCATCTCAGCATGGGTGATCCGTCCCCATGTGGCGTTTCCCCAGTGTAGGAGCCCTGCTAGGAAGTAGGTTGCAGCCAGACAGAGCTGTCCTGGGACAGTCCCAGCAAGGGAGGGAGTGAAAATCAGAAGTAGCTGATGTCACCACAGAACTGGGAAGTCCCGTCCCTGAATCCTGGACTCCCCAGGAAGCAAAGTTAGGACTTTCCCCGGCAGCAAGAGTTTACTGACTCATCTGCAAATGATTGTCCCCCCTGGGCTGAGATGCAGCCACCTCTGGGGTGGGGCAGCTGGGGAACAGCTGTACATAAGGGTGCACACAGATGGCTCGCCCGGTGTTGAGATGCAGCCACCTCTGGGGGGGGGGGGGGGGTGTGACAACAGCTGCACATAATGAGGGACTCAATTTGATAAAGGAAAAGAGAGAATCCTGAACCCAGCTGGGACGGAGAAGACTTTCTCTGGTTAGGGATTGGCCATAATGCCTGGGTTCATTCTTTCCTGGTGGGAGCGATGTGAAGAGCCCCCCTCCCCCGCTTGCTCCCTTGGCTCTGGCAGGAGGATCTGGGGGGGACAATCATGGTGGGGGGGGCAGGGCCGAGCAGGGCAGATTAGGTGGCAAAAAGGGAACAAGGGCAGGGGGGTTGGTGGGTGTGTTGGCATAAGATTAAACAGTGGCCTAGGTGTAGCCCCAGGGGAGCGGGGGGGCTGCAGGCATCTGGGGCGGGGCTGAGCTGCTGCTGGGTCCATCCCTCCCCCCCGCAGGTACCTGCTGGAGAATCATTGGTACCAGCAGTGGAAGGAGTATGTGGAATCGGGTGACCAGAACTCCAGCTCCTTCCCTGGGCACATCAACAACTCGGAGCTCTTTGAAGGTACCTGACCATTAGGCTGGGAGCCAGGACACCTGGGTTCTCTCCCCGGCTCTGGGAGTGGAGGGGAGTGGA